>NW_004086336.1:0-143071 GCF_000220395.1 Ichthyophthirius multifiliis | reverse complement strand
TTAATTAATTTAATATATTTTTATATTTTTTAATTTATTTCATTGTTTTAGTATTATATATATTTTTATATTTTTTTAATAATTATTATTATTTTGGTTTAATTTATTTTATTTATGTTTATTTATAGTTTTTTTTTATAATTTTATATTATGTTTTATGATTTTTTTATATTATTATATTTTTTTTTTATTATTATTATTAATTAGCATTGTCCTTTTTTAATATATTAATAGTATATTATTAAATTTTAATCGAAAATATTTAAACTTATTTTAGTAACTACATTACTTATTGCTATCTAATTTTTTCATACTATTTTTTGTTTAAATGCATGAAAACTTAACTTAAACAAAAAATTAATTTTTTATTTATTTTAAAATAATATTATTACAATTTTTTTTTTTTTTTAATTTATTTTATTTATTATAATACAAATATTTGAATTTTATTAAATTAAAAATATATTTAAAACAAAAAATTAAACAAAGAATATTTATAAATAAAATTATTATATTATTTGTAAATTTATTTCAAAAAAAATATATATTCATTAATTTAACATTTCTAATTTATATTTTTTTTAAATAAAATATATAAAAAAAAATAACAAAAAACTAATATAAAATGAGTATACATAGTTAAGGAAATTTTTTTGCTCCTCTTTAAAAAGATTTTATAGTAAGACCTAGTTAGTACAATTAATAATTACAAACTAATAATTTTAATAATGATTAAAGATTTTCAAATATGTACCATAATCAATATTAGAGTAATCATTAAAATATAATTAATAATCTAAGCTAAAATAATCCTTATGAAATATAGAATTAAATGAAATTAAAAAATAATGATATTTTAATATAATTTTATCAGAAATATATAAAAAATTCCCAATAAAATAAATATTATCCAGGTATTTAAAAGAAAAAATTTGCCGATGGTTCAACTTATGAAGGATAAATTTAAAACAATTAAATTAATGGTAAAAAATAACAAATATATATCATATTTTTATAAATTATCAAAATAAATTAATAAATAATTAAATACAAAATTTAATTCTAAAAAGGAAAAGGTGTATATTCAGCTAGTAATGGAGATATATATTTAGGTATTTAAATTTTATATTCATGTTTATTAAAAATATAACTATTTTTATTAAAAATAAAATAAAAAATATACAGGCGATTGGGTAAATGTAAAATATCATGGTCAAGGAATTTATATATATTAAAATCAGGAAAGATACGAAGTATATTTTATTTTATATAAGTGTAAAAAAAAAATTATTTCATAAAAAAGGGTTAGCTTTAAAATGGTCTTAGAAATGGTGAAGGAACCTATTTTTATTAAAACGGAAATATATTTGATGGAGAATGGTCTTAAAATAAAAAGAATGGTGTAGGAACAATGATATATTATTAATCTTGTATAAATCAAATATATGTATATTTATTAAGCGAATAAATTAATTAAAAATAAAATAAAATAACAAAAAAGAGGAAAAATATGAAGGTTAATATTAAAATGGAATAAAGTAAGGACAAGGATAATTCTAATATGCAAATGGTAAATAATAAAAATTAAATTTAATACTCAAATAAATAAAAGGAGATAAATATGAAGGAACTTGGATAGATGGAAAAAGACATGGAAAGGGGGTCATGTTTTATTAAAATGGAGATATATATTAAGGTTAGTTTGATAATGATTAATAAATAGGAAGATGTATGTATTAATATGCAAATGGGGATAAATTTGATGGGTTTATGTAATTTTATCCAAGACAAAAAAACAATATTAATTTTATAAATAAAAATAGGTAAAACTCTAAAAAAGAAGGATAAGGAGTAATAGAATATAGAAATGGAGATATATATGATGGATTTTTTAAAAATGATGTAAAAGAGGATTAAGGAGTAATGAATTATGTAAATGGAGATAAATATGAAGGATAATGGTATTTATATTATTTTTATAATATATATATATATATATATATATATATATATATATATATATATATATATATATATTTGATAAAATATTAACAAAAGGTAAAGTGATAAAAGGAATGGATAAGGAATTTTAATCACAGAATTATTTGAATACTAAGGATAATTTAAAAATGATCTAAGAGGTGGATTTGGAAAATGTAAATATGCAAATGGAGATTATTATGAAGGATAATGGCATGATGATTTTTAATGTAATAATAAAAATATATAAATATATATTTATATATTTATATATTATAACTTATATAAAATATAAAAATATAAATTATTAAATATTTATTAATTGCATTTATATTTATATATATTTATTTATATTTTTTAAGATGGTAATGGAAAATAAATATTCGCCGATGGTTTTACATATGGTTTTTAATTTTTAATTTTAAAAATATAATATTTTTTTAACAAAATATAATACATAATTAAGATGGATAATGGGTAAATGGAATGAGACATGGAAAAGGATTGTTTATTTGGGAAAAGTAAAATAAAATTATGATTTCATTTTTATTTTAAAAATATGTTATTTACTTATATATATAGTTATGGAGATTCATATTATGGTGATTGGTATTAAGATAAGATGCATGGATAAGGTATATTTAAATATGTTGACGATAGAGGAGTATTACAAAAAGAAACTGTTATATATGAAAATAATGTATAAGTTTAATGAAAAATCTTATTAAAAATTATATACATATTTAAAATAAATATTTTAAATTAATTTGAATTTTATTGTATAATTAATTTTTATCACTTAAATATATTATATATTTATATAATAATTTTTTTTTAATTATTATACTTTTTAATTTGATATATGTTATTTTTTTATATTTTCATCTTATTTAATTTCTGAAATTTTTAATTATTTAAGTACTTTTTAACCTTCGATTATTTGTTAATCTTTACATTTAATCTAAAGATAAAAATAATATCTTTTTTCTTTTAAAATATTAAATTTTTATAGCATTTAAAAATTAAAAATCTCTATAATTTAAGATTATTATATTATAATATATATTAAACAAATTAAATATATAAGTATTATGATCTTACATATATATAATCCAAAGTTTTTTTTGACTTTTAAATTCAATTATTGTTTTTTGTTATTATTTTCAAATTCAATTATTCTTTTTTGTTATTTATATTCAAATTCATTTTATTTGAAAACTTTCTATATAGTTATTTAATACTTTAATTTATAAATAAAATTAGTTAAATACCGCTTAAATTATCTTTCTTTGTATAATATTCATAATTTTTATATAAAAGATTTGAATTTATTGATTATAACAGAATAATAAAAATATGTAAGATGCAAGCAATCATTTATAAATTAAGTAAATTAAATAGAAATAAGAAAGTTTCTTTTTAAATACAGAAATGTTTATTTATATTAAATTATCGAATTTATTTAAAATAAAAAAATTAAATTTTAAATGAGAAATTTATAAAACTAATTTATCATTTGTTAATAAAATAATTAAATAATAAATATTTATTGCAATAAAGAAAATCATTTATACTTTCCCTAATAGCCTTTTTCACAAAAAAATTACATATAAAGTAGTAATTCTTCAAAATCTTGTTAATTTTTTTTTTTATTTGATTTTTGGAAATATTTCCTTAGTTGTATTTTTTAGATTTTGAATTGAATTTCTTAAATACTCTTTTATATTTACTGTATATAATTATTATATTTTGTAATTATTTTAAATTTATTGCTTTTAGAATGAAAATATAAATTATTATATTATTTATGATAATTAGATTAACAATACTAATATTTTTATTTAAATAAAAATATTTTAATTAATTTTTATTTTTTTTTAAATAAAATAAAAATACTTTATATATACATTTTTTATATATAAAAAAATTAAAATATAAACTATTTTTATTTAAATTAGATATTTTACATATATAAATCTTCTCATAATTTTAAGGATATTATTATTTTAAAATCTAAACCAAATTTCCCTTTTTATTGTAGTATATAAATTTTTTCTTTAATAACCTAATATTCTCCTCTTAATTATTAATCTAAATTCACTCATACATAGGATAGCTAACAATCCTCTTCCAAATATCATAGTAATAATATAAAAGAAAATATATCCAAAAAGATTTACTTAAAAAAAATAAAATAAAAATATAAAAAATTTTTAAAAAATATATGTAATATATCCATATCCAACAATAACGTTATTAAGAATAATATAAAAACAATAATTAAATTATTAATAAATCCGAATCTAAGTTTTCGATAATTCTTAAATATAACTAAGGTAGAATATTTTTGCTAAAGCAATATACATAAACACAAAAAAAAATTGATAATAAACATTATAAAATTAAATAATTATAATAAATATATATATGATTTTTTTTAAAATAATAACTATCTTATATTTTATTCCAAATTTAATAAACATTATTCATTTTTATTAAAAAAATCAACTTTTTTATCTAAAAAATTAAAAATCGATTGAAACAAATAAAATTAAAAATATTGAAAGAAATAATAATCTTATTTTATATATTTTTTTAATATCTATTATTTTTATTTATTATATTAAGAATTAATTTAGTTTACAATAATATTATAAACTAATTCTTATTAAAGTCTATATTTCATAAAAATTAAAATCAAATATGATTTATATTAGTAAAAATACATTATAATAATTTAATGTATAATATCCTATAAGAACTTTAAATTTCTCCAAGGTTATATTATAGAGATATTATGATATACTAATTTAATGATCAAATATGAATTCCTTTTTTTATCAAATAACGATATGTTTTGCATAAATTCTCTATAAACCAAATAATTATATGAAATTGAAATATTATATTTTTGAAAAATATTAAGAATTTTATAATATTTTTGTTATTTTTTTAAAGAAATAATTTACATTAAAATAAACAATTCATTATTTTATATATAAAAATAACATAAATATATATATTATAATAATAATAAGAGATACTTTATAATCTTATCCTTTATTTCTAATATTTTATATTTTAAAAGTTTTATTTAAAAGATATACTTATTATAAATATTTTGAATAATAACATTCAAATAATTAAAAAATTTAAGTATAAACTATAAATTTACATGTTAAACATATATATACATATAAAAAAATCATATAATTTTACATTTATAAATTTTTATTTTTCTAACAGGTATTCCATCGTTCTCTCCTGCAGTATAAGACAAATACTTTAGAAAATCTAATCCTTAATAAACACTCCCAAAAACATGCCACAAGGAAGATCTTCCATCGAAACTAGCTCTATTAAAAAAAATTGTATATTCACTACCTACATGTCCGTTTTCTTCTTACCTTTCTTATGCAAAAGCACCTAATTCAGTATGAAAATCATTAATTTCACTATAATATGTGCCTCCATATATTGTATTATTTCCTTTATTTTAAGGTTCATAATAATCCCCAAATTACATATATTCATCTTTATAAATTTTATAAATTAATTTGTTTGTGAAAGTAAACTTTTCTTTATCCATCTTTTCTGATGTTCCTAAGCATTAATAAATAAAATTTTAAACTGCTTTTGGAGATTCGTGGCCATATAAACCTATTAATAAATCAGTTCTAAACTAATCATCAATTTATATTGTTAAATTTACTCTATGAGTATAGTTTGATGATATAAATGCTAAAATAAATTATATATATTATTAAAAAATTAAAAAAATAAAATAAAATGCATTTTTTATTTTATTTTTTGTTAATTTATTATTATTACAATTTTGTAAATAATTTCTATATAATTAATTATATTTGATGTTTTTTAAATTAAATCTTTTTAATTTTCAATAAATATTAAGTTCAATAAAAACTATATTATATTTTTTTTATTGAGTTTATTATTCATAATAATTAAATATTTTTTTTATTTTTTTATATAATAAATAATTAATGAATATATTTTCTATTTGATAATCTTTTATTTAAATTTAATAATTCAATCAACTTTCTCATATTTCGATAATCTAAAAAATAAAATTTAATAAATTATATAAGATAATAAAAATTACTTATCTTTAAATTCTTTTAATTATTCATTTTTTTATTAAATCATTTTCTTTAAATTATTATATTAAGCACTTTCATTTAATTTTTTCTAGAAATCTTCATTCAAAGAATTATATTATAATTTTAACTTTTCTAGTTATTACTTTTTTAATTTAAATTATATTTTTTAATGAAAAAAAAAAAAAAAAATACATTTAATTCATACATTTATTAATTTTAATCTGAAGAATTATCAGAATTTCCTTTTTAATTATTAACTAACTTTTTTTTTTTAAAAAAAAATGCTTATTAAAAAAATAAATAAAATAAAATTCAACATCATTCTTTAAATTAGAATTAATTGATTTTAAATTTGCTATTTCTTATTCATATTCTTCAATTTTCTTTTAATTTAAATCTTGATTAACTATTAGACTTGGTAATTTATTTCCTTAACCTTTCGCATTATTTTTAACTAAATTATTTAATGCATTGACATTACTATCATGTATTGAACTTTATTAATAGATGAAATTGTCAGCATTTTCAACTTTTTTCATATCTTCAAGCATTTTCCTTTTATTAATTTAGAGTTTTATATATTATTATTAAACAAAAAAATATATATATTAACATATCTTCTAAAAGATTTAAATTTAAACTAAAATCAATTTTTGTTTATTAAAAAATATATTATATATAAACTGCTCCCATTCTATTCATTTTTTATATATCGTTTGAAAGTGTTTTTTTTATTTAAGATGTCCATTATTCTAGCAATTTTTCTACCTTTGTAATAGTTTTCTTTTATATGTGTAAAAATATTTTTTATTACATCTTCTTTGTTATAAATTTATTCTTAAACATTATCATATAAAAAATCTTTATAATCAATATCTAATTCTTTGAAAATTTCTTCTTTTTTAATGTTAAAAAAGCTTAAATATTTATTTAATTCTTTTGTTTAGTTTTAATTTAATTTTTCTTCGGCCATTTTTATTTTATTTTATTTAATTGATTAAATTTATATTTATTATATATTTTTACTATTTATTATATATATCTTGTTTAATTAATTTTTTTTATTTTATTTTATGATTCTATGATTCGATTTTAATAAATTAAAATTATTTATTAAAAAAAGTATTTTTTTTTTAAAATAATATTTTTAGAAAAATGATTATTATTTAAAGGGTATTTAATTTTTACATAAAAAAGTCTATATATATTTTATTCATTATAAATGTTTAGAACAACTATTATGCTTTGGTTTATATGTATTATACATAAAAGAAGGTTTGTTTTACTATTAAGAATTCATTAAACCATTATACTAATTTTTAATACAAAATTTGGTATTATATTCATAGTTTGAGTTATCATTTTATTTATGTTTACTATAATAATTATTTTAATATCTGTCAATAACATATAGTTTCTAAGGTTTATTTCTAAATATATTATGGTTTGTTTTAAAATTATAATTTTTAATATATTATTAATTCACTTTAAACAAACTATAAAATTGACTCTAAGAAAATTATTATTCATCATTATCAATACTGCAATTTTAACCACTAAATTATTAATTTATTCCATTACTAACATTAACTCCTTCAGAAAAATTAATTCTTGTAATTAATGATTACTTAATTATTTTTTGATTTTTTTTATTATAATATATACCACCACCACCAGATTTGTTTTTTTAATTATTATTTTCATTTTATTATACACTTTTTTATTCTTATTCCTATATGTATTTATGTATTTCATATTCTTCACTTTGTTTTTTCATTTATTATTTTGACTAATTTTCTTTTGTTTATTATTAAAATTATCCACAAATAAAGCATTGTTAATTTTATAAATTTAAAATAACACTTTTTTTATCTTAAATTTATGAGTTTCTATTAGAAATACTTTGTCTTTACAATAATTAAGGAAGAAATTATTAATTAAGGTTTTTTTCATTTTATATGAATTTATTATTATTAAAGAAATAAGAAAGCTTCTTTTTATTTAAACTTAGGCTATGTAACATATTACTAAAATTAATATCTGAATTTTAATTATAATAAGTTTATTATCTTGATCTAACGGAATTAAGACTTAATAATCCAAAATTATTATCAAAACTATTTAAAGTATCATCTAATTATAATTCTAAATTTATAGTATTTTTAATATCACCTTCTTTATGTAAAACCTATAATTTTATATTTTTTTTTTTTAAACAAAATAATATTTTTACTTTTCTAAATGATAATGAACCAGGCTCTATTTTTTTTGATTATCTCCACATATTTTTTATATATCTTCTTACTTATTCTGAATAAATCATAATATCATAAATTTCATTTTGATTGGGATATAAAGCTTTAAGAGTTGGAGATTTACATTCTTTATATTCATGATTTTTTTCTATATTTGGCATATTATTTAACTAATTATTATTTATTAATGTTTAATTTAATTAATAATTTTATTATTATTATGCATTTTATTATTAATAAGATAGTTTTCTTATATTTTTCTCAATTTAAGAATTTTATTTATCCATATATCTATCTTTTATAAATTCATGAACTTCATTTTAATAATTTTCGGATCTAAAACTGTATAACTCTTATGTTTATTTAGCAGCTTATATTTTTTATTTTATTTAAGCTTCTTTTAAATTAACTTATTTCCTAAAATCTTATTCCAAAAATGAATTTTCTTATAATAATCTTTAAAAATTCTAGAAAAAAATAATAATAAATTAACCATAAAATAACAATAATATAATTTATTAGTATTTACAGTAATACTAAGCCTATAAACAGTAGCTTTAATAGAAATACATATAGAACTTGTAAACCTTTTGCCAGATTTTTACAAAACTTCAATTTCTCCAAATTATTAACCTATAGATATATCATTTAATTAAATTTCTTTAATTTTTTTTTTTTTTTTTTAATAATTATTATTTCTAACATTATTTTTTTCTATTATTAATATTCGTTTCCTTAACTAAACTGTTCCTTTTTTTATTATATATACATACTCTGGTTTATCATCCTCCAAATAAACACATTATCCCTTTATAAGTTTTTATTTTTCAAAGTTATTTGTAAATTTAATAACAATTTCTCTTCCGCAGTTCTAAAGCATATTCTATGTAAAGAAATTAATTCTTTCATTAAGTTTCTTTAATTCTCCTGATTATAGAATTTTTCTAAAGTCATCAGAATCTAGACATGCGAATTCAGTTGTTTATATTGTTATTATTGTGGCTGCTCTTGATTTTTTCATTAACAATCCTAATTCTCCAAACATTTAACCGTTTTGTAAAGTTAGCAAATAATTATATTTACATATACCTTCTTCAGTAAAATACCTTTTTATATTTTATTTTATTTTTTTATTTTTTTATATTTTACAAAGATGGATTTTGTAAATCTTATAGTTTTATTTTGCCCATCCATTAATATATAAGGTCTAATTCTGGTTCTTTTTCTTCAAAATCAAAATTTAATATATCCACCTAACTTTAGATTAATTATAGTTGTTTTTATTCATTTTAGTTTTCCAATATTTGTTAATTTTTTTGTACTTATAAAAAAAATAAAATAAACGAGATAAAATAAAATTACTTAAATTAAAATTAGAATCAAGTATATGTTCATTTTTCTAAAAAAATAAAATAAATAATAATATTAGTTAATAAATATATTTTTATAACTTAAATAGAACATTATTTTTCTCTATTAAAATTTAGAGAACTAATTTAAAAATCTTAAACGTTTTATCTAATTTTTTAAATAAGTTCTTATTTTTAAATAAGTTTAACTATTTTGGCATAACTTTTATTATTTTATTTTTTCATTTATTCTATTTCTTTATCCAAAGCATCTTTGCTTTTAGGAAGTAATACGTTTACTTAACCTTTTATAATAATATAAAATTTTTCAGGGATATCACCTTTTTTTTTTAAAAAAAAAAAAAAAATTAAAAGCAAAATATATTTTAATTTTTTTAAGTATAAAAAAATAATCAACCATATCTAAATACTTCTTGTCCTATATTTATTTTCTAATATTTCATTCTTGCACAACATTTTTCATGCAAACGCAAATTTATATTACTTTATTTAGCATTAAGATCTTGAAAAAATTTGAAATGAGAAGTCCATTTATGTAAAATTCCAATTTCTTCTTCATATCTCTCTTATACAGGTTTTTTTATTATTGAAAATGATAACTATATAGATATTAATTAATCAAATATTATTATTTTTTTTTAAAAAAAAACTTCTTCTAAATTACAAGGATTAATCATTTTTAAATATTGTTTACAAATATTTCGATATCTTGTATTGTCTTTTTTTCTCATTTTACTAAAATCTAATTCATTTAAAAGGAAGTCTTCTTACATTTTTCTAAATTATATCAATAACACTATTTATGTATTTTTTTATTTATATATATATATATTTAATTTTATTAAATAAAAAAAATACTTAATGAATATGTTTTACATAATAATAATTTGTTTTTTTTTTTTAAAAAAAAAAATGTAAACAATATTATAAAAATATTTTTATTATTTTGTTTTTATTATAATTAAGAATATTAAAGTAGTATTTTTATTTATATAATTATTCATTTATTTTATTTTTAATAATTATATTATATTTTTATTTTTTTTCTCAAAAATAAAACATATTGATCTGTTTTTTTTTATTTTTTCTAATAAGAATTTTTTTATTTATTCATTTTTCTTTTATTTATTTTATATTAATTTTAGAAATTAATAAAATCTCATAACTCTTAATATTATGCTGATTTCCTCACTAACTTCAATTTTTTGTAAATTTGATAATTTATAAAACTTAGTTTATTAAAATTAACCGGTGATTAAAAGAGTTTTATTTTTTTAAACCCTTTATTAATATATTTTTGTTTGATATTTTTTATTTTGAATTTGCTTCTTATATTATTATTTTTTTCTAAAAATTATAATTAAGTTAAGTTTTTTTTATTAAATATTATGTGCTCTATATATTTTAATCGGTATTTATTAATATTTTAAATAAATATTATTATTTTAGTATTAATTATTTATATTATAAAATAAAAAAGCTCTTATTTTATTTTATTTTATTTTATTTTATTTTATTTAATTATATTTTATCTTACTACGTTAATTATTTATATTTATGTAAATATAAATGTATATCATATTTAATTTTTTATATTTCTCCTTTGCTTTTATAAAATACTTAAGATATCCTTTACTATGTAAATTTTTTTTTTGGGTTTTATAAAAAATTTGTATTTAAAAAAAAACATTTATTATATTTTATATAATTATTCTTAATCATTTTGTATTATTTAAATTAAATTGTTTGATTCAGGCAATTTTAGGTATAATAGAAAAATTTAAAGTATTTTTTAGATAATTAAAACATATTAATATTATAAAATAAATAATAAACATATTTTTATATTTATAATTTTCTATTTAATCATTATTTTAATTTTTATATATAAAAAAAATCAAAATTGTAATATAATTTACATATAAATAACACTATATATATTTTTCCTATGTTTAAAAATACTCTCATAAATTCTAAATATTCAAAATGTTGGTTTTTATAATTTTTAAGAAAGTGCAATATATTTATTTATAAATAAAAATTATATTAATATTAAAACAAAAAAATAATAATTATTTTGTATTTTATTTTAATAATTATTTTTCTTAAATCTTTAAAATAAAAGTTAAAACTTTTAAAATTTATAATTGAAAACACATTAATTTATATATAAATATAAAATTTAAAATTATATTAAGAGTTTAATATAATTTAAAATATTAATTTCAAATTAAATAAATATTTTATGAAGTTTTATTATTTAATTATAAAAAATATATTAATATTTAAATTATTTGATTCATTTTTTATAAATTAAAGTTTATATTTTTATTTTTTTTAAAAAACTATAATAAGTTTTTTAATAATATAAGAAAATTAAATAAAATAAAAAAATTATATATATATATTTTAAATTTTTATGATAGTATTACATAAAAATAATATAAAAATAAATATTTTTATTTTTTGAAAAAATATTATATTTTATATTAAATTTATCGATTAGTTAAATTTAAAAATTATATTTATCTTATGATGATGACACATAATATTTATTTTTTTCTATTTTAAAAATTCATAAAATATTAATAATATATTCTTTTAAAAATTTTATTGATTATAAATTATTTTTTTATTAATAAAAAATATCCCAAAATTTCTTTAAAAAAATAATAATATAATATTAATTAATTTTTTTTATTTTTTTTTAGTTTTTTACTAAATATTAATAATGGATAATTATATATGTGATGTTAGAGAAAATACTATCAGTAAATATATTATCAAACATTTTTTATTATTTATTTTAAATTTAATTAACCATATTTTAATTTTTAAAAATAAAGCCTCATATAAATAGCAAATTAATCTAGAATAAAAAGAGGACTCAAAATAAAATGTTAAAAAATGAGATTTTTTATTTTTTTATAAAAAATATAAATATTTAATTAATTATTTTATTAAAAATAATTAAAATTAATCGATAAAAAAAGATATTAGATTCATTTAAAAAGTTCAGGATTTTCATTTTTACTAAAATAAGTCTTTAAAAGAATTTCTTTGATATCTTATTAGATTTAGAATAAACTGTAGAATATTCTATTATAATAATAATAAGAGAAATATAATTTTAATTAAAAAAATAAAAAACTATTCTATAAATCAATACTGAAACTTCTAAATGGAATATAAGAATAGCAAAAAAATCAGGACTTCCAAAAGATTATATACCAGGTATAATATTTTATATATTATACAATTTTGATAAAATATATAAATGTATTTGTTAAAAATTACCATTCATATTTTTCTTTTTTTATTTTATAAAAAGTCCTTGAAAAAGATATGTTAATAAAAAGCATTTAAAAATATAATAATCTAGCTTTAATGAATTAGCCTATAATTTGTGAATAAAATAATGATATAATGTATTAGAAATAATTCTCTAAAAGTTCAGTTTCTAATTCCGATATTTTAGAAACTAATAATTCTAATAGTAATAGTACAAAAATTTATAATAGTAGTCCTAATTTAATGTATTATGAAAGTATTTCATAAAATTATTGTAAAAATTATTAGAACTATAAAAAAATACCTTAATATAAACAAAAGAATAAATAATTAGATGAGCCCTTGTAAAAAAAATCGCAATTTAGTTTCTTATGTTGCTGAGTGAAAAAAATAAAATAAAAATAATTACAATAAATAAATAATTTTTAAATTATATATAATATAAATTATATTTTTTTTTTTAAAAAAAAAAAAAATTATATATACTTATTTCATTGTATTTTGATATATATTTTACATGTTAATTTAAAAAATATAAATAATTGATATATTTTTTTTTAAATAACTTTTTAATAAAATAATTTTTAAATCACTTAATTCAGTTAAAAATTCTTTTTAAACAAAAAAAATAATAATCATTCAAATATATTTATAATATAAAAAAATACCTGCAAATAAAAAAATAATCATTTATTTTTTTTTAAATAAATAAAAAAAAAACTAAAATAATTGTATTGAATAATCTATTAAAAAAAAAAAATGGATTCATATTCTAATTTGAATAGTTCAAAAATAAATAAAAAAAATCCTACTAATTTAGAAAATATACAGCCAAACATAGGTAAACTAAAAAAATAATTAAAAACAAAGACCAAAATAAAAAAAGGAACATAAATATTTATAAAAAATAACCCGTTATACATTCAAAATAAATAAAGAAATAATAATAAAATAGAAATAAAAAATAATTTAAGTAGCGGTTTGATAGAAAGTGATTTGTAAAATAATAATAATACTTTAAATCCTACTGAAGGGTTAAAATAATATGTAGAAAATATGATATTAAAAAAATCGAGCAATGAATATTTAAAAGCAAAATAAGATAACTAATAAATATAAGGAAAAAGTTTATTGCAAAAAAATAGTATGTAACAAAAATAATAGCAGGTTAGCAATAATTAGTAATTATAATAAAAAAGAGATAAAAATAATATAAAAATTAATTTAGGAAATAGAATAATTCATATCAAAAAATTGCTTAAAAGATCACATCTAATTATTAATATTAAAATCCTTTGAATAAAGTAAAATGCATTTATTATATATATTGTATAATTTTATATAAAAAATAGACAAACGGAAGTGAGGGATAGTCTTTTTCACCATGTACAAAAGCTGCTTTAATCTATTAATAATAGTAATAGGTTTTATAATAATAAATGCCTACCTACTCCAGTAAAATTGTAAAATCATTTGAACAGTATTAAAAATAAAATATATTAATTATAACAAAATAAATACTTTTTATGAAAATAGTGATCAAGAAGGATAGTTAATTCCTTCTTCTTTTGGATTAGAAAGATTTTAAAATTAAAAAAATATAACCAATAAAATATAATAAATTAATATGAGAATAAATGTACCATTAAGTGATTTTTAATAATAAAAAGGAACAATTTAACAATAATAAACAAAGGAAAGAAATGTTCAAATCAACAATAATTAATATGTACATTTAAATGATTCCTAAAATATTTAAAGTTCAAAAAGAAATATATCATCTTCAAATAATAATATTAATAATAATCTATTATCTTATAAAATATAAAATTAAGAGAATAATTTAAAAAACTCTTATCAAATTGCTAATAATATTAATACTTTACAATAATATAGATAAACTAAAAATTCATAAATACTTCAATTATAATAAATATAAAATTAATAATAATAACAAAATCAACAATAGCAAATCCAAAATAATATCTAATAATAAACTAACCGTTAACAAATATAATAAGTAATATAAGCAATAGGATAAAAAGTTATATAAAATAATAATAATGACTAATAAAACTTTATTAAAATTTTATCAACAAAAGAGGCCAAAAAAATAGAATTTCCAGAATAACTGTAATATTAAAATATGACTTGTGATAATAAAAGAAATTAAAACGACAATTTCAAATTTGAATTTATGTAAAATAACAAAACTTAAGTACTAAAAAATCCAACAAATATCCTAAAAGAAGAAAATTAATAAAAAGAAGATACAAATCCTTCTTAATAAATGTAGAAATTGAAATGTTTAACAACAAGGGAAAATCCTTTCACATAAAATATATAAAATAAAGATTTCACAAACAATATAAAATTTCTTGCTGAAGATTCAAAATGTTAAGAACGGGACAAGTTTTTATGTGGAATGAACGATGAAGAATATTATATTCATAAAAACAAAAATTTAGATAAAAAGGAATCACCAGAAAAATAAGATAAAACATTAAAGTTTAAAGAAGAATATTTAGTAGGAAAATAAATAGGGTAAGGGGCTTATGCAACAGTTAGGGTAGCCTTAAATAAAATATTTAATAAAAAAGTAGCAATAAAAATATATGAAAAATAAAGAATTAAAGAACCATAAAGAAAAAAATCAGTACGAAGGGAAATAATCCTCCTTTAGTAATTAGATCATCCTAATGTAATAAAAATGTTTGACACAATAGAAACTAATAATCATGTTAATATAATTATGGAATATATTCCTGGAAATTCACTTCATGGATACTTGAAATAATAAGCTAATAGAAGACTTAGTGAAAATGATGCCATAAATATTTTTAGATAAATTGTCTCGTCTATTGAATATTGTCATTCTAAATAAATTTGCCATAGAGATATTAAACTTGAAAACATACTTCTAGATGAAAATAATAACCCAAAACTTATCGATTTCGGATTTTCTACATGTATTCCTAATGATAAAAAATATAAAATGTTTTGTGGTACTCCTTCTTATATGGCTCCTGAAATTATTAATAAATAAGAATATTGTGGACCTCCAGCTGACATATGGGCTTTAGGTGTTTTATTGTATGCTTTACTTAATGGAACTTTTCCTTTTAAAGGTTTTATTTTTTAATTTATATATTATTCTTTTTTAAATATTAATTACAAAAATAGGTTAAACAGATAAAGAACTATATAAAAAAATTACTAAAGGAGAATTTGTCTGTTGTGAAAGTATTACTAAAGAAGCAGACGAATTTCTTAAATGGATTTTGAATGTTGAGTCAGATAAAAGGCCTACTGCAAGTTAGGTAATAAATACATATTTTTAATCTGTATATATTAAAAATATAAAAAAAAGATTTTAATCCATGTATGGATGTAAAATAAAAATGATAACTAAGGACAAATAATAAATATAAAAGGAGGTGAATAATAATATGAAACTAACTTATAAAAATAATAATAATAGATTTAATAACAATAATAAATTCAATTATAATAGTAAATTTAATAATCTTAATAATTATAAAAATTACCGAATAAAAATATTTTAATTACGTAAATTTAAAGATAATAAAATTATTAATAAAACTTTTAGAATTACGTAAAAGATACTTAGTTAAATGATTAACAATAAATATTAAATTAAATATAAAGCGAAAAATAGAATTATTTATAATAAATTAACAATTATCCTTAATAAAATAATCAAAATAATGAGTAAAAATATTTAAACATATAAGCAACACGTAACTAAAATTAAAGTAATAATAGTGCAAAAAACAGTATTAATAATAGTAATTGTAACAGTAGTAAGATTTTAGTAAATAATTATTTACAATAAAATAGTCCGTATAATTAAACAAGTAATTTTTATTAAAATGTAAAAAATAATTTAAGCAATACAGCTAACTTAACATCTAAATTAGATAATATACATGAAAATAATAATAAAAACTTAAATATTGAAAAAAGAAATAATAATTCATTTATAAACAATCAAGCTTAAATTAATATTAATAATATAAATAATAACTCTTTGAATTTTAATAAAAGTAAACCAAATATTAACCAAAATAAGAACACATAAATGTTATAGAATGAACATTTTAATTTTTATAGACCTCAAAATACAAATCAAAATAGTAGTAGTAATGTATAAAATAATTAAAAAAATAATTTAAGTTATAATAATATGAATCAGTCTCATATAGAAAAATATTAAATTAATAAACCTTTACAAAATGAACAATTTGGCAATTTAAATATGAATTTGGTATATTATCCAAATATGGTTTCTTATACTCCTTAAAATATAAATAATAAAAATAACTATTTTAAAAACAATAAAAATATAGTTATTTAATTAAATAATAATAATATGGATTTAAATAGTCCTACATAAAAACCTCCATTACCTTTGACTGCAAAAAATACTTAAAGAAATAATTAGAATTATTTCACAAGCAATATATAAGATAATTTATCGAGAAGAGATAACGGTTTATTACATTAATAATATTATAAGAATTAATAAGAGTATAATCAAAATAATAATGTTAGAGATTGTACTTACGTATCTGATAAAAATAATTCTAGCAATCAAAATGCAAATTCGTTTTTACAATTTAATAATAATAGTATTCCTTTACACTTTTTAAATGAAGATGACTATATAGAAGGTATAGATTCTGATATTCTTAAAAGCATTGTATATATATATATATATATATATATATATATATATATATATTTATAATTATTTTTATTTATTTATTTTTATTAGGTTGGAATGGGATATAATAATACTAATTAAGAGTAATTATGTAATGAAATAAAAGATCTGAAAAATCCTTTGTCAAATCTTTATAAAAAAATATATAACTAAAAAGTTCAAAATATAAATAAAGCAATATATCCTAGTCATATGTTACCTTAATCTATTAGTAATTTCAATAATTCAATTAAATCAACACATTCTTCTTAAATTAATTAATTTAGCAAAGGTACAAAAAAAAAAAAAAAAAACATTAAAATGATATATATAAATTTTAGCTTAAAAGAAAATAATTAATATTGCAAACAATAGTTAGAATAATGATAATAATCTTAATTCAAGTTAAAATATGCTTAATAATAAAAACAATAATAATTATATGAATGTTAATAATAATTCATTTATTAATGTTAGTTGTAATAATAAATTATAGTTTCAAGATGTTTTCTAATTATAATTATAAAATTGATTAATAATCTTATAAAAAATATGTTTAAAATATATTTGTTAAAATTCATTATAATATTATTTATTATCTTAATTTTTATTTCATATATTTATTTTTTAGTATTTTTCAATATTATAAAATGTAATTAACTAATAATAAAAGAATTATAAATAATATTTTTATTTTATTGTAAAATATTTGATAAATATATTTTATTTATATCATATAAATTTAATATGGATAATTAAAATTAAGAAATAAAAAGATTATTACAATAATTTGAATGTGAAAACAGTAAATTTAATCACTTTTGTTAAAAAATATAATAAAATAGTAAACCAATTTACTTTAAAATCTGATCTCGAGATTTAATCTATTTATCAAAATTAATAAAAATAAGGAAGTGTATTTATAAAAAAAATACTTTTGAAATTTATACTATAAAAAAGTAAATTTACAAAGATTTATAATAATTAGGTGAATTATATACTAGTTAAAAACTTTAAAATGGACTCGAAATATTAAATTAATAATTAAGTGTACCTAAATTATAGTTTGGAGAATAACAGTTAATAAATAAAAAAATTAAATATATAATAAAAATTAATAAAGATTAGATAAACTGCTTTAAGGTGGTTTACAACCAGGTTATATTTATGAACTATGTGGTTAATCTTTATCTGGAAAATCAACTTTATGCTAATAGCTGTTAGCTAGAAATTTTATAATGAACAACAAAGGAGGATGGTATATAGATGTTGAGAATTAATTCAATTTAAAAAAGTTTTTATAAATAGTAAATTATGTTTAATATCACCAATTATTATTATTTTATAATTAAATATACGAATAATATAAATAAATAATATAAAAAGAATTTACTAAATGATAAAAAAAATGAATTTTGCTAATATTTTAGACATATTAAAGCTGGAAACTCTAGTTATTTATATATTATATTATGCTTGATATTATAGGAGTTAGATAATGACATATAATTATAAAATAATACAAATATAATTATTATTGATAATTTTAATTCTATAATGAGTTTTTATAATGAATTTAATTAATATAAGAATTTAATATTACTTATAAATGAAATATTTTAATAGTTGTGTCACAAATATAATTATACTATATTAGTTATTTCTAATCATGAAGATAATTAATTTACAAATTTAAAATATGAGTTTAGGCCCAGATCTTTATTAATTACTCCTTGGAACTTTATCCCTAAATTAACGATATTGGTACAAAAAAATTTACTTCCAACTTATAACAATTTTTCAAGAGTTTCTAAGTTTGAATTTACATTAATTAAAGATAGTTCATATGTATAAAAATAAAATAAAAAATTAATAATTATATTATAAAAAATTATTTATAAGAATACTTTTAAATCAGAAATATAATAAAATGAAAACTGATATTTAATTTTTGGAGAATAGAATAGGCTTTGGTTTAATGTAAGTAAATTAATATTGTTAAATAATAATAAATTTTATTTATATATAAAATATAAAATTATTTGTATTTAACATATTTATAATTATTTAAACTAACAAATTTATAATATGAAAAATAACAAATATTTATATAAACTTTAATAACAAAAAATAATATTAATTGTATTTAATTATAAAATATATTATAAATAATTTATTATTATAAATGAATAAATTAAAAAAATAAATAAAATAATTAAAATGAACAGCTATATTACAATAAAAAATGGTATTAAATTATTTGATATATCTAAGATATAAATTTAATATAAATAGTAATAATAATATATAAAATAAAAATATAAGATATAATTTTTCATTTTAATAAAAAAAAAACTTAATAAAATTTATAAAGAAAAAAAAAAAAAAAAATATGAGTTTCATCATTGAAAAAGAATCTGACTTTAAATATATTCATCGTATTTTAAATACAAATATTGATGGTAAAAGAAGAACTCCTATTGCATTAACAGGAATCAGAGGTATTGGAAGAAGATTTGCTCATTTAATTTGCAAAGTATTAAAAATAGATCCCAATTCAAGAGCAGGAACCTTGACTGAAGATTAATGTAATAGAATCACATAAGTAATTAGTGACCCTGAATCATTCGGAATTCCATTATGGTTACTTAATAGAATTAACGACTTTAAAGATGGTAAAAATTATTAATTAGCCTCCAATACACTTGATACTAAAATAAGAGAAGATTTAGAAAGGTTAAAAAAAATTAAATCTCACAGAGGTCTCAGACATTTTTGGGGACTTAAAGTTAGAGGCTAACATACCAAAACTACTGGACGTCATGGAGTTACTATTGGTGTTGTTAGAAAGAAATGAATAGCTTTTATTTATTTTTTTGTAAAAAAATAACATAGATTTTATATTGATTATATGTTTTTTTATTAGTTTTTTATTTTATATTATTTAAATATTTTAATCATTTTTTTTTATTATTTTTTTATATTAAATATTTTTATTTTTTTAAATATTAATAATATTTAAAGGCTTTTAATTTATAAAAAATTAATTTAGTTAAATAAGATAGTAAAATAACTTCTGAATAAATAGCATTATATAAAAAAATACATATATATCAAATAATATTTATAAGTTAATGATTTTTGTACAATATTTTATTAAAATAATTATTTAAAATATATTTTTATATGTATGTTTAAAATTTAAAAATCAATTATCTAGTTATTTCTACTTATAAAATAAACAATTAATTTATTACTAATTAAGTAAATTAAATTTAAAAATTAATTATTAAATTAACAAATTTAAATATTCTATGTATTAAAAAAGTGAACTTTAATTAAAGATAATAACATATTGTACAGTTATCCTTGAAAATGGTTTAAATTCATATTATTTTATTCTATTTTTTTTTAATTGAATAAGTTTAAATATTATCTATTTATTTAATATTTCGATTTCTATTTTAATTTCATTTTTAATCGATTTAATTCTAGTTTTTTTATATTTTTACTTTCGATTTGGATTAATATATATGAATTTCCGTTAATTTTTATTCTGAATCTTAAAATGAAAATAAATAAATTTCGAGAATATCTAATTATACTAAATAATTTAATAAAAAACAATATAACATTAAAATTATAAATAGTTCTTTTATAAATTATAAATATTTAAAATCAATTTGTTATATTCAATTATATGTTATCAAGTGTAAAAATTAATAAAGATTAAATATTAAAAAAGTGAGCAGTATAAAAAAAATAAAAATTAATAATATCTGAAAACATAATAATAATTATAATAATAAAAAATCGATATAAATTTCTCTTTTATTAAAATCGTAGTAAAAATATAGCATTTATAATTAATTAAATTCATAGAATTTTTTTAAAAAATATACATGTTAATTATATTATATTATTAATTAAGATTTTAAAAAAATTAAAACAAATAATACATTTATTACTAAAATGAAATTAATTCATATAATAAATAATTAAAATAAATTGAATTAATAAAAATTCAGTCAAAAATGCTTATTTTGTTATAATATATAAAAATATTAAATATATTTATTTACATATAATTATTATTTTTTTATTTTGTAAATTTAATTAAAAAGTATTGCGTTAGAAAGTTTTTATAATAGTAAATTATTATATAAGAATTAAATATATAAAATTTAATTTTGAGGTAATAAATTTGTTGAAAATTTATATAAAAATTAAAATTATTAATGATACTGAATATTTTTTGTTAAATTATTAAATAAAATATACATAAAAATAAGATTATCTATATTAAATAAAATAAAAACATATGTTAAATTACATTAAAATTTTAATATTTAATAAAAAAAACAAATAAAAATACTATTATAATAAAATAAAAAAACATTAAAAATAATATACTAAAGATGCTTGAATTCAATAAAAATATATGGATAGAATGTAATACTATTTTTTATTCTGAACCATAATAAGAATCTAATATATATCTGATAACAGAAAATAAAAAAAAAAATTTGAAGGAAAATTAATACTTTACGAAAACAAACTTGTATTAAATAACGTAAATAAAAAAAATATATATATAAATATATACATATGTATTATATAATATATTTATATATATATATATATATATATATATCTTAATTTTTTAAAGTTTTAAAAAAATGTTGCATTAGTAAGTTGTGATTTAAATTTGACTTATGAAATGAAAGATAATTCATTAATAATTTATAAAAATAGAGAAAAAGAAGTAATTTGTTTTTAAGAATCAAAAAGTGATGATTTGATTAATTGGATAAATTTATTATAAAATTATATTCTTTGTTTAAATTATAAAGACTTTTATGAATAGAAATCTATTATAGGAAAAGGAAACTTTTCAATAGTATATTAAATATATATATATATATAAATTATATTATTATTAAATTAAATATTTATAAAATAAATTATAATCTTAATATATTTTAATTATAATTAAAGAACCATAAAAATTAATATATTTCTTTTTAATTTTTTTAATTAAATATTTATTTTTTAATATTTTTATTTATTACTAATTATATTATAAAATATCTTTAATTAAAAAATAGGTTATATTGGCATAAAAGAAACATGATAATTAAATATATGCTGTAAAATAAATTATTAAGAATAGCATAATGTAAGAACCTAATGGAAAAGTAATTTTATATTATAAATTTCTTCTATATATTTTATTCATTTATTTTTAACTTTTATAGGAAGAATTATTAAATGAAATAAACGTTTTAAAAACAATTAATCATAATAACCTTCTAAATGTGAAAGAATTTTATGAATCAGACAAATATTATCATTTTGTGTCTGAATATTACAGTGGAGGATCTATAGAAAATATAATTTACAACTCTAATTATAATTAAACCAAATAAATAATAAAATAAATTCTATCAGGTTTAGATTATTTACATTCATTTGGTATCATGCATAGAGATTTGAAACCTGATAATATAATGTTTAAGCAAAAGGATAGTTTAGAACTAGCAATAGTAGATTTCGGATTATCGTAGATTGTAAAAAAATAAAATTTAATATAAAATATTTATATTATTTTAAAAAGATTGATTAAAAATGTTATAATTAAAAATGTGGAACACCAGGTTATGTAGCTCCTGAAGTTATTAACTTTGATACAAAGAGTTAATAATTATATGGAGTATAATGTGATATATTTTCTATCGGGATAATATTTTATAAATTGTAATACTTATTTTATAAATGTTTTTTAATTAAATTTTATTAAAAAATAAGATTAACTTAAAAAAAACTCTTTTAAGGAAAAACCCATTAAGAAATTCTTGAAAGTAATAAAAAATGTGATTTTGCTTAATAATTATAAGAACTAAGTGAGAATACTACAAAGACAGGTAAAGATTTAAAATTAAAATATTAATTATTTATTTTTTTAAATAAAAATAGCATATAACTTGTTAAAAAGTATGCTTGAAATAAATCCAAACTAAAGGATATGTGCAAAATAAGCTTTAAATAGTCCTTTTTTTACTGAGCCTGAAGATGCATATGAAATATTTAAAATGTAAAATTAAAGAAAATATTTTCACATAAAAAATTATTAATTTTTAGTTAAAAAGCATAATAATAAAAGAATTATTTGAAATCACATAAACTTAGTTTTCTAAAGTCAACGAATAATAGCCCTATATAGAATAATTCTACACCTTAACGCACTAGGTAATTAAATAATAAATTATTATATATTTTTAAAAATATAAAGAGCTTAGACTACATAATCTATTAAAATTAATAATTAAGATATAAAAGAATGTTTATCTAACAATCCATCCATAAATCCTTCTATAAATCCTTCGATTAATAATATAGATAGTAAGTTATCTATTTTTAGCATTAATTAATTAGAAGATGAATATCATAAATAATAAAAGCCGAAAAATTTAATGATTAGTAGTGCTGCTGAAGAAATTGAAATTCATAATTATTAAAAAAGAAAAGTTAAGTATATTTAATTGTAATTATAAATGATTTCAATTTAATAATAATAAATTTAAAAGAACTTATAAATATAAAATATATTAAAACCTACTAATTATTTTATTATAATAAAAAAATAATCCTTCTCTATTTAAAAATATGAAATTAAAATAAAAATCATATATTTGAATAAAGAAAATAGACTTTTATCATATCAAAAATAATATATTATATATGTTTAAATATAAATATATAAAAAATAAATCTATATAAAAATGTTTATTAAATACTTATTTTATATTCTTTATATTTTGTTTAAATAATAATTATTTGTTTTATAATATTTCACCACTCTAATTTTTATTTAAATAATATAGTTTAATAAATAATTAATATAGAAATTTCCTTATAAATATTTTATTTTTATTATATATATTACATTTAAAAAAAACATTTATATATTTAATCAAATATCTGCTGGTTTTCCTTCATCTTATATATCCTTTACTTCTAATTTTTATTATATTTAAATATCATTATCTTTTAATCGCATTTTAGCTGCTAATTAATAAATTTCTTAAGGCGATAATTATTTTGAATTTATTTTATTTTTTTCTTATTAACTAATTTAATTTTTTGCTTATTGTTATATTATTTCTTTTGCAAGCTTATAATGGATATTAAAATAATATATTTTTTGTTTTGTTTTTTAATTATTTTTTTTTTTACATTTTCATCTATTATAGCTGTTTATTCTTTGATTTCTTTCAACATATAAACTTTATTTATTATTATTTTAATTGATTTTTAGTATATTATTTATAAAAAAAGTACAAAACGATCCAACTCCAAAAAATACCATCCCATAATAAATAGAATTTCCTACTAATCCAAATTAAAACATTAATTTATAAAATATTTATTGATAGAGAATAAAGAAAAAATAAAATATATTTAATTTTGCTTTTGATATATTTATATTTTTAAAATAAAAAAAAAATATTTTTATAATATAAAAAGTATAAAAAAAATATTTTAATTACATAATTTTAACTACAAAAAGTATTATTATATTTAATATCTTTTCATTTATTTTTATGAATTTAACATTCATTATTTTTAAACTAAATTTTACTTTATGTCTTCCTTGATAATATAAATCATAATTAATATTTAATATAATAAAAAAAAAAAGTGATATATATAATAATAGAATAATTATTTTAAACAAAATTATTATTAATAATATATTTTAAATTAAAAAATCTTTATTTTACTTTTTCAAAATTCGATTTCTTTATTATTTAAATTTCTTAATTAACTTTATATTAATTTATACTTTAAATTAATAAGCTTTAAACATTTTCGATTTACCTGGATATGCCTCTACAAACTGTATTATTTATTATTAAATAAATCCAAGTTTTAAAATCCTTCTTCAATTAAAATATTTTCCTAATATTCTTATAATTTTAATATAATTATTAAAAACTTATTTTTTTTGTTTGGATTTTCTTTAACCATTTATTTAAGTAAATATCACGAAAAGGGTTTTATTGAATTACATCTAAGTGATTTGTATTTTAGTCTTTGTATTTTCAGATCAGACTCATAACATCTTGTATTATTATAAATTTGAAGAAGAGAATTTTATTATTTAAATTATAATTTAATCTGATTTATTTTTAAATGTTAATATTGTTAAGCTATTTTGCCTTTTATTTCAAATTAAAATCGAAGTTTTGTCAAAAATCATTGAGAAAATTTAATCATTTAAGTTAATTATTATCCATTTATGCATATTTTTAAAAAAAAAATATTTATTAAAATGTTTTATTAAAGGAAAAGATATATTTTTAAATATAAATAACAGATAAATTAGATAAAAATTAAATTATTAATATAAAAAAATTATTTATTTAATTTCTAAATTATTAAAAAACATATTAATTGATTCCTTCTTCATCATATTTTTTTTTTATTTTATAATATAAAAAAAAATTAAACTATACAAGCATTATAATATTATATTTTTTAGTAAATAAAAAAATATGATTTATATCTTATTAAAAATAATTAATTTAATAATAATAAATATATTTAAATATAAATAATTTTATATTTTTATGTAATCTTATAAATAATATTATATAATGAAAAATATAATTATACTAATTAAACTAAATACATAAAATATATATAAATAATTTTATAATTATAGAAATTATAATAGAATCCATACGTTTATTTAATAGAATTTCACAAAAAAAATGTTGTAAAAAACATTATATATATATTAAAAAAAAACTTATAGATAAAATAAAATAATACTTTTCTTTAAAAATAAGAAGAAAAAAATAAAATTAAACATAAAAAAAATCAATAATATATATTTAAAAAAATAGAGAAAACAGAAAAAGTTTATAAAAAAGTAAAAGTAAAAAATAATGTAAGAAGAAGAAGAAAATTAATAAAACATCCAAGAAGAATAACCAACATAAAATCCAATAATTTACCAAGCAAACCTATTACAATAAAAAGAATTAAAAAATCGTTAACCATTTTAAAAATAAAATATCAAAGTAATTAAATCAGAAGATGTAGACCGGTAAGACCTAAACGTATTAGATTTCCAAGGAATAAAATGGTCCGTAACAATAGGTTAAACAAGAGAAAACTGGTTATTATAAAGGGAAACATAATTTAACCCTCACCGATAGCACGATTAGCCTTTATAAAAGTATCCTAAGAGAAACTAAGTTAATAAAGAAGAATATTTTTTATATAAGAAATTTTATAAAGGCTTAAAGCCAAAATATAATCATTATTAGCTTCGTCATTGCTTATAAGCAACTTCTTATCATGACTTTACATATTTTAATAGAGGAGGAATTACTCATTGTTGCACATTAAAAGAAAGCTTAAAAGATTTTCACTTTGTAGACGGATTATCGCCTTGTTGTTTTGATATTAATACCAATAAAAATATTATTGCATTAGGAGGATTAAATGGCGGCCTATTTTTATAATGTTTAAAAAGTTTAAAAAGTACCTATATGCATAATGTTACTAGAAATTATGCACAAGAAGATAAAGGAGATATTATTAATTACATTAAATTGTTCTAAGAAGGAAATAATCTGTATATTTTAACCTGCTAAAATGATAAACTAATTAGTATTTTTGATGTTGAAAATATAAGAAAATAAATTGATTATTTAGACGCTGGCGAACTTGTTAATATTGCGAAATTTAAACCTGATAATAGAAATATTATTGCTATGTTTTGTGATAAAAATGAAGCTGAAATAGCTGATTTTCGTTAAAAATAAATCGTTTAGATATTAGTGGTAATTTATTTCAATTTATTAATTATTTAAAATATACAAAAAAATTAAAGGGACATTAAGATTATGGATTAACTTTAGATTGGAAATAAGATGGAGTATATTTAGCTACTGGAAATCAAGATCTTACTGTAAGGGTTTGGGATATTAGGAAAAGTAATAAATCAGTTCATGTCCTTTAAGCGAATGTTGGTAATACTTTCGAAGTATAATATATAGGAAATGAGTAATTTTTGGCTTTTATAGAAAGCATTAATTATGTACATTTTTATGATATTTAAAGCGATTATTAAAACTATTAATCATTTGATTTAATTGGAGAAATGGTAGGAATAGATTCTATTGAAGATAAAGTTTTTGTAGCAGTAAATGCTAGTGATTATTCTGGTGTAGTTGAATTTGAGAGGAAAAAAAATAAATTAATATATGAAGATATTTTTTTTTGAAAATTAAATAAAATATATATATATAATTTTTTAATAAATTCACTATGTAAAATATTATAAAAGATAACTTTTATCGTATTTTTTTATTAGTAAAATTAGCTATTAATTATTCTTATATCATCATTATAAAAGTAATAAATATTATATAAAAAATATTTAATTTTTTTATGGAATTTATTAAATTTTTAAATTAATATTAATAAAAATTAAAAATTATAAATTATGAATATTTTCTATAATTTATAATAATTTCACAAATAAATATAAAAAAAAATTATAAAAATATAAATAAAAGAGAATTTAACAAACAAAAAAATAAAAAAAGAATTTAAAAATAAATAAATAAATAAATGTATATATATATATATATATATATATATATTTATAATCTGAAAAATAATACATATAAATATATTTTATTTCTTAAATAAAATAACTAAAATATATTAAATCCATACATAATATTAATAATTTTTATTTTAAATAAATATTTATCTCTTTTGTTAAAAAATTTTCATCTTTTTTTCAATTAATATTAGGTAAAGGTTTCGGTTTTAAATAAAAGAAATCTTTATGATGTCCAAGTTTAGGTGGAACATCAGGAATACAATATTCATTACAAAGCCATTTATAACGATGATAATCAGTCATTCTTAAATAATTAAGCCATTTTCTTCTTTATTAAATTGTTGATCTTAGTTATTTTCCCGCATATTTATCCTATCTATTTTCTTAACAATGTTTTAATAAGGTTAATATCTTTTCAGTTCTTACAACAACTATTTTTTTTTCGATAAAAAGTAAAATAAATACACTTATTTATTTCAAAAAAAAAATAAAACCTTATATTGCTGCAGAACTAGTGTCTCTTGGTGAAACTTTGAATTTTTATATTGCTTAATTTACTTTAAATTGTGTTATTTCAGATGGACTTGCATTATTTAATATTAAAGCTTTTTTTACCATATCATTATAAGGTTCAACTTCTTACGGTGTAAATCCTGCTTTAAAACTGATTTTTTTTTTTTATAAAAAGTAAATAATACTTATAATTATTATTTTTTGAACTTTTCTTTTATTAATAATTATTCTTTTTGTTTCAATTAAGCTATTCCTTTTTCAGTAAATTCTCCTTCTTTTCTTTTTTTCTTTGGGGCTGATTTTAAAAGAATTTAATTCTTCTAACTTACTTTTGCAAATGAATATTATATTTTATTAAATAAAGAAAAAATAAGCATTTAATTTTTTTTTTTAATCTTTTTATTTTTTTAAATATCTTTATTTTTGTTTTAATATAATGTTTAAATAAAATTAAGAATCATTAATTAATATTTATTATTAATTAAATAAATTAATAGAATAACATTAATATTAAAAAATAAATACTAGAATAAAATTAATGGTAAGTATAAAATAGAAGATGGTAATGAAATATTCCATATAATATAACATTTAATAATAAATAATAAAAAAAAAATCAATCTCCAGTATTATAATCATCCAATTTTTTAAGCAAAGTCTATTAATAACCTGGAGTATAATATTAAATAATTTCTTAAGGATAAATAGAATTAATAGAATCTATATACTACCTTAACTTTGATCCCGGTGCTGCTTTAATCTCTTAAATTTTTTTAAGACCTTCCGATTAAACAAAGCTCTTTTTAGCAACATTGTCATGAGGTAAAGTTTTAGCGAACTAATGTAAAACATACTACAAAATATCATCTGGGGCCTCACTAATTAAAGGCTCTAAAGCATTTAAAAAGCTACACATTTATAAAATACTTTTAAGGGCTTTTTTCGCTTTCTTTTTTAAATCTTCACTACTATCTCTAAATTTATACACAGCTAATAAAGCACTTGGGATATCAGCTTCTGCCATAGCCCTAGCATGATCAGGACTATGTCCTCCAATCTAACCTAAAGTCCATGCAGCTGCGGCTTAAACTAGATCATCCTTTTCCTTTATAAGTGCATCTTTTAATGGAGGAATGCCTTTTCATTTTTTTTAATTAATTTTTAATATTTTTATTACCTTTAGCAGAAATAACACCCATAGCCAAAGATTCATCAAAAGCAGAAATATACCCAAGAGTAATAATTCCAGGAAGTCTAGCACTTTCTTTAGCATCATTAATATAATCAACAATTGCTACTGCACCTCCAGAATTGCAAATAAGTTTGGCCATATCTTATGATTATTTAGCTATTTCTCTAATACAAGTAGCAGCGAATTTTCTCACTAATAAATCCTAATCTTTCAATCTATAGAGAATCTTCGGGAAAACTTCTGCTTCGACAACTCTTTCTGCTAAATCAATAGTATGTCTAGCAATATAACCTAAACAATTACAAACCTATCTTTTTAATTAAGCATCATTATGTGGAATTAAAGCACTTAAAAAAGGCACAGCACCTAAAAAAATAATATAAGAATAAAAAAAATAAAAATATAAAAAAATAACCTGCATCAACTACACTTTAAGCTAACTCTTATGAATGTCTACATATTTCACCTAAAGCCCCTGCTGATATTCTTTTAAGAGCAGTTTCAGGTTCCTATAGACATAAAACAAGTAAAGGTACAGCTCCAACTTCGACAACACTTTAAGCCAAATCACTTGAATGTTTTGCTATATTAGAAAGAGCCCAAGCGGCTGCTTCTTTTACCGAAGGATCGAATTCTTCTAAGCAAACTACTAAGGCATCTAAAGCGCCTGAATCTACTACATTTTGAGCTAAACTAGTGGAATGTTTTGCAACTGCTCTAAGTACAAAAGCGGCTGCTTTCTTATAAAAACGATTTTATTCTGAAAGACTTAATACCAATTAGTTTAATATATCGGCTGAAACTACTGCTTCGGCTAGATCTTCAGAATAATTCGCTAAACGACCTAAAGCTAAGGCGGCACTTTATTGGATTGAAGGTACATTATCTAATAATAATGGTTTTAGTAAAGCCATTACTCCTGCCGCTTGTAATGCTTCGATATTCTATGGCTTTCGGGCTAGAACGGCTACTGTTTGAACGAATTATACACGAGCTTTTTGATATTCTTCGAATGGTTAAAGAACGGCGCGGCTCATTATATTAATTTTTTATTTTTATTTTTATTTTAGTTTTTTTTGTTTTTGTTTTTGCTTTTTATTTTTATTTTTTTTTTAGAAATAAAATATAATTAATATTAATATTGTTTATTTTAATGTAAATTTTATGTTTTTTTGAATTATGTTTCTATTGTATTAATTATTATTATTATTAATTGTTTTATTTTTTTAATTTATTTATTTTTAGTATATATTTTTTTAAAAAAAAAAAAAAAAACTGAAGTTATTTATTTGATTTATAATTTAATTTAAAAATTTTGAATAAACTATCCGCAATTAATTCTTAAATAAAAACTTATAAAATATTTATTTTTTATTTCGTGAATATTAATTTCAATATAATCAGTTATTATAATGATATTCTGTATACATTATTAAAAATATTTTTTATTTTATTAAATATATATAAAAAAAATCATATAAATAATAAATAAAAAAATTATTAAATAATTTCATTAGAATTAAAATTAAAAATTTAAAAAAGTATAAAAAAAATTTAAAATTATTTATTTATTAATTATTTCTATTTTTACAAACAATAAGATTAAACTTAGAAAATAAAATTTAACAATATAAAAAGTTAACATCAATATAAAAATAAATTATTTATTATAAAAATAAATATAAGATACTCAAATAGAACCATCCTTTAATTATTTAATATACCATTCAACAATACTTTCAGTATCATCAAACCTTCCGTCAGCCTTAAATGACCCCAAAACAACAATAATAATATTTACATCTTGATTAATTTCTTTAATATAATCACAATAAAGTGAGCTTAAGCAAGAGCCTGCACTATTTGTGATTCCTGTTTTAACTCCAAAATAATTACCTTTATCTAGCAATTTATTTGTATTAACCCATTCATTTTTATATTCTTATTAATTCTAAATACTTAATTTTTTATAATACGCAACATGATATTTGGCCTATACAATTTTCCTAAATTCATGCTATTAAAGTGCTTTTTAAGTAATAAAAGCCAAATCATTACATGTAGATCTATTCATTTTGTCAGATAATCCATGCGGATTAGTGAATTTAGTACTTTTAAGTTTGAATTCCTAAGCAATATTATTCATCTCTTTGACAAATAATTACACATATGTCCCCACATAATAATCATCTAAAACATCTACACTATCTATCCCTTCTAACATTTTAAATTAGCCTTATTTAGCAAAATAAAGAATGCATCCGAAGTTCTCAGCTAAACTTATTGCGCAATCGTTTCCTGAAGGAAGCATTAATCCATATAATAAATCATTTACTGTATACCATTCATTATATTTTAAATTAGCTGTTGTACCTGTGGATGTTGATGCTTAATTTGAAACACTAAAATATAGCTTTTTGGAATTAAAATTGTACTTTTTTAATAACCTTAATGATACTAAGCACGTCATTATTTTCGTTATTGATGCCATTTCTCGAATTCGAGTTGTATTTAATCCCTTTATTAATTAGCCATCATGTTCGTTATATATTCCCCAGGCTCTACATGATAGTTAGGGAAGTTTTATTATCTTTGGTAAACTTTATTAGGATGAAAATTAACTAGGAATTTATGTACTTTATTAATCGTATTATTGATTATTTGAGTCTATGGATGGATAAAATATTTTGCTATTTAATGAGCTTTTTATTTTTACACTACTTTTTGCTCTCATTTGTTATGTTTTTAATTAATTTTTTATTTTATTTTATTTTGAGTGTTATTTTTTTTTTTTTGAATAATATTTATATTTTTCTTTTTTCTTTTATTCAAGAATTTCGAAGGTTAGTATTTTTTCAAGTTTAAAAAAACCTATTTTTTAATACTGTTGTGCTTTTTTTTTCTCTTTACTGAGACTATTTTATGAAAAAAAAAATAATATATATATATATATGTATATTAATTTTATTATTTAAATTTAATAAATATAAATATAATTATTAATTTTAATTTTTATTATCATTATAATTGATTCAAACTGAAATAAAAAAAAAAAAATTAAAATATATTTTTTTCAAAATTTTTTTATATTTTTATAATTTTGAAGATAAAAATATTTATCTTAATTAAATTATTTATTTATCTATTATTTAAGATATTTAATAAGCAAATTCACGTAAATTGTGTATTTCTTTATATCAAATTTAAATTTTTAAAAAGAATTATTAATTTATAACTATGTTTTCTAAAAGCAACATATTATTGTATTGATTGTTTATGTCGAAAATTACTTTTTATTAAAATTTATTTAATAAATAATAAAATTAATTTGGTTCTATAAAAAAAATTATATTTAAATTGAAAAATACATTATAAATATCTGTATTTTTTAATTATATATTGAAATAAAAAGATAATAATATCAATCCTAAAAAATATATAAACAAGACTAAAAATAATAATTTTTATAAATATAAATACTGTAATATTTTAAATTTAAAAAAATTAATTTAAAAAGTTCTAAAATGAAGTTAATTTATAATTTATTTTTAATAATCTATATTTAAATTGAAAATGAGAATTAATTGTCTGAATTTAATAAAAACTATATTTATTTAATTTAGATAAGAAAATTTAAAATTTAGCTAAAAAATAATATTAATAATAAAATACTCAAACCATTTTTTTTAATAATCAATAAAAAATATATGTTTATTAATTTAAACTATAAATTAATTAATTAAATATAATCGTATTTTATTTAATAAATTTAAATCAATTTTAATTATTATTTTCATCTAAAGTCTACAAAACTAATTCAAATACTTTTTAGTATTTTACTCCGCAATATTTTAAACAATCATATACTGTATGATTAATCATATCTCCTGATAATGTTTATTTTTAAAAATGACATTATTCATTACAAATCTTAAATGCTTTATATCTCATTTAAAGGCTATTTTATATTTTTAAATCATCCATTTTATTTAAAAATATGTTTTTTTTTATAAAAATAAAATAAAAATATTTTATTATTAACTTTTTAAATAAATAAATAATAAATATATTATTTTTATATCAAAAATTTATATTTTTATAAACTAGTTTTTTTATTTAAATTCATTTATTAATTTAATAAATAAAAATATTAATAAAATTAATTTTTATGGACAATTTAACGATTTAAAATAATGCCTGTATTAAGATTTAAAAATTATGGCGTTCATATACAAATAGGAAAATATATAAATATTATAACAATATCATTTTATTTAAATGCAAGTAAATAAAAAAATAAAAAATCAATAGATCTATCTTAATTAAAAAAAAAGAGGAAATCCGGCAAGATTATTAAAAGCAATAAATCCTTTAGAAGCCTAATTATTAGAAACGGCTTCAAACGTTCATTTAAGATTTAGATTAGGCGGTGAAGTAATAAAAAATATATACACATGAATATTTAAATTATTAAATATAAAAAAAGACGTTTCCACCAAATATTTATTATAAAATATATACACATGGGGCATTATGTGATATAAACAGTTACGCTCCAAGAGATTATTCAGTAATATAGAGAGATTAGAATGATTAAAATAGAAAAATAAAATATAAGCAATACATATAAAATAAAGATAATTATTAAAGTTAAGGATGGTATTTGAGAATAGATAATAATGGATGGAGACCAGTATTATTTTTTTATATATTTTTTTTTTTAATATAAAAATTAAGATTTCTCATAAAGTATTTATTAAAACTGATTACGTAGAACTTTTTTCAGCAAATAAAATTAAATATTATCATTTTAAAAAAGAAAAAAGAAATGAAAAAATTTAGAAGAAATAAAGATTGGTTTTTTATTTTATTTTTAAAAAAAAAAATTAACATTTTAAAAAAATAAAAAATATAAGAATAAGTTAAGATGGATTTAAAATATGTATAAAAATGCCAGAATAGAAGAAGAGTAAGAACTTGAATAAAAAAAATAAAATAATTAAAATCAAAACCAAAACCAAGAAGAAGATGAAGAAAATTTAAATATCCCCAAAGATTTTAATCCATTAAAAGATCAAAGGTATATAGATTTAAATGAAGATTAATTTAATAATGAGGTAAAAGATTTAATCGAATGGTCTAAAAATTTAGATTTTGACGAATATATTAAAGATTGGTTTTAATTATCAACTTCAAATGCTTCAGAAGCATTTGTGGTAAGACCTATAAAAAATAATTTAGTTTTTAGTTCAATAGAAGGACATGAAAATTCAATAATAAAAGATAAAAATATTACTAACAAAATAGATTTTGTAATGACGTAATATATAGATAAATGAAACTATTTATTTTTTATATTTTTTGCTTAAATTTTTTTTATAATTTTATTTTAAATAAAAAAATTAAAGTAATTTAACATTTTTTTTTTTTTATAAAAAATAAAATATTATAAATTTATTTATTTATTTTTAACAAAATAAAAAAAATAATGGGAAATTGTTATTCAATTAAAGAAGAATAGTAGCTTCATATAACAAATCAACAATAAGAATAAGAATTTCAATAAAAATAAAACTTTACTGGAAAAAATTACGGACCTTTAGTAAGAGATTAAGATAACTAGCCAGCTTCTTAATGCAATTAACCGACTTTTTTTTCTTTAAATAGTAGCCATATTAATAGAAATTAATAAGTGAATCAACATGAAATGTAAAAAAGTACTTAATTTTAAAATATGAGAAATTAATTTGAATAAAAGTAAAATGGAAATGGAAATAAAGACTTTTAAGATAATTTAAGACATTTTTAATAAGATTAAATATTAAACACTTCATATATTGGTAGCAAAAGTAGTTTTAAATAGGTTTAAGAAGAATAAGAAAAACCTTTTTATAATCAAGTATATTAAAATAATATATCTTATAAATATAGAATGTGAAAAATAGATAAAAATAAATACTTATTTATTTATATATATAATAAAATAGAATTCATATATAGATTTATATATATATTTAATAATATGAATAAGTTTATTTTATATTTTTAAGTTATTTTTTTTATTTTTTTTTTATTTTTTAAATTTAAAAATTAAATTTAATAAAAATTCTAAAATAAAATAAAATAAAATAAAATAAAAATGAATAAAATTCTTTATTTTTTAACAATTTTTTATGTTTTTGTAAAAACAAAAAAATACATTTAAATATAGATCTAATATATGTATTATAATTTTTCAATTGTTTTGAAAATAATCATTTTCTTTTTTTATATTTTTTTTACGATTATAAACAAATTTATATGTTTAATTTTTTTCCTTTTTGCTTGCAATAATTATATAACAGCACTTTTATTATTATAAGGATAATAATATTTGAAATCCTTTCCTTTGTCAAAAGAATTAGTGAATTCATCATCATATTATTAATATATTTACATAATTTAAGCTTTTAATTGTAAAATTTATCTTGTATTCTCTTATTTTATTGCTAAGTCTTCTCCTTATTTAGTCATTTAAAGTAAATAATTTTCTTCATTTTCTTCTATTTCATGAAAATCAGTATCTTAGTCTTCTTAATTTATTTATAAATATTTTAATTCTTAAAGATGTTTTATTTATTCATTAGTTTTTTAAATTTAATTATGAATGCGTTATTATTCAATTTATTATTTATTTTAAGAGTTAACATCTTCTTCTTCATTATCATAATTTATTTTATTTAAATTTGAATATTTATCCGTTTTATTACTGAACTACCTTTAATATAATTCAAATTCATTATTTTTTTTCAAAAATTAACTTTAAATATTACTATAATAATGATTTTTGTCTAATTCTTTATTAGATTTCATATTAAACGTTTAACTATGATTTTTTGAATTTCTAATTTATTAAAATTCTTCTTCTTTTATTTAAAAAAAATCATTTTCAAAATCATTTACATAATTGTTTTCTTTTTCTTATATTTATTCCAGATTTTATTAAGTAAAAGTACTTTTATCTTCTTCTTCTTTTATACTAATAATATTTTTTTTATCAAATGATAATTATTTTTAATTTTATATAATTTTTTTCATAAAATATGATTTTTGCTTTTCAACCACTTTTTGTAATTTCGTTAATCCGTTTTAATTTTTATTTTTTTATTTAAAATTTCCTAAAAGTAATTTAAAGATAAACTATTTTTCAACTTTTTTTAATATTTATTCTTTTTTTCTTGAACACTACTGTTAATCTAATCACTATTTGAAAAATAAACACTATCAAATGATTATAAATTTTGTTCTTTTTTTAAACAAAAAAAATATAAAATAAATTTAAATATTATTTATTTATTTTTATAAGAAAAATTACTGTTAAAATACTTATTTCCATATTTTACTAATTCCTACCTATATTTATATTTTTATAGAGTAATTTTAGCTTCTTTTAATGTATTAAATTTATTGGTTTTTCTTCTAATACAACTTTATCTATTATTATCTTATTCAATAGTTAGCTAGTATTTTTTTGCTAAGAAATTTATCATAGGACAATCTAACATATCATGTCCATATTTTTAACAAGTTCCACATTAATGTCCATAATAGTTTTTATAAATATTATATTAATCTTTTAATTACATAAATTTTTCAAGGTATTTATTATCTTCTTTTACTATCTAAAGAAAGTTTTATTTTGAAATTTACGCTAAAATTACCATTGAGTTTGTCTTAGCAGAATGCCTATATTGTAATCCACTAAAAAATTCTAATTCTCCAAACATTTTACCTTTTTGCTTTTTTTTAAATAAATAAATTTTTAATGTTTTTTTTATAAATAAATTTTTAATGTTTTTTTTATTTATTTATTACACTAGAGGTGCTTAATAATAATTAATTTTTTTAAGTATAAAAAGATATAGAGCCTTTCAAAAGAAAATATAAATATTCAGATTGGTCATTTTCTTAATAAATAAATTAATTAAATGAAAGCACTTTTTCTTCCATTTTTTATGCGAGTTTAAATACATCAAATTAATATTTTAGTAATGATTATTTATTTAATAAAGTTCCAAAAATATCATATTACACTTTTTCTCTTAAATCATCCTCTAAATTTAATGCATATATGTTATTTTTATTCAAAAAAAAAAAAAAAAAAAAACCTAATTAATCTAATAAAACTTTAGAGTTCATATTTTCATTTCTTTGGTTTAGATGTTTTAAATATTTACGAATTCTAATTTAAGTATCTTCATTAATTTTCCTTTTTTTCATATAAATATTAATTTTCTAAATATAATCTTCAAAATCTTTTTATTTTCTATAAAACTCCTTAATAGTATCCCCAATCAAATTCATAGAAAAAGCAAAAACGAAAGTTGAAACAAGCACAACAGCCATCACATACATTTTCTCAACTAAACAAATAAAATTAAAATAAAAGATAATAATCAAAATAATTATTCTTACATCTAGTTTTAGGAGTAATATCTCCATAACCTAAAGTACACATAGTAACAACAGACCAATACATACTATCAATATATCTATCAAGCCAATAAGGTTTAAATACTTGAATCCAAAGCTGATCATCAGAATATCCAGCTGCTCTTTCTGCCATAGCAATTTAATTCCAAAAACAACCACAAATATGTCCCATATAGAGAATAAAACAAACTAATTTTATGAGATCAAAAATCCCATTACTTCTTTCTCTAAGATGATATTTTTCATCATAATCTGTAAGTAAATCTAAAATATCTTTATATAAAAGTATTACTATTATCTATATCCAAGAGGATCTATTTATATAATCAAAAATCATTACCAAAAATATAATTATATCTCTATAAAATCCCTTTTTTATATATTTATGGAATATTATTGACTTGTTTGTTATCAAAAGACCTTTTTTATAGATTCCTATTTTTTTATTTTATAATTCGTATTTATAATTAATTTTTTACCTGTATTGAATCTTAAAAATATTTATATTCCAAAAGCGATATCAGGAAGCAAATTAAATATTACAGTTTAAGTGTTACCTAATTCAAAATCAAAATAACATAACTATAAAGGAACATAAATTATTCTTATAGTTAAGAGGATTATAAGTAGCATATTCCAATATATAAAAAATTAACTATTCTATATTTAAAAAAAATTATTATATTTAAAAATATATTAATTAATTGAAATAAAATAAAAATATTAATATATAAAAATAAAAAATACAAAATACAATTATATATTAATTTAAATTTATAAATTACAGGTTTTAAAGAATGTCCAGTTTTTAAATAAGATTCATTTTAATTATAATCATAATTTTCTAAAATAAAAATAGAAAAACAAAATATAATAAAACAAAATTACTTTAAAAATATTATTAAATTTTCTAAAAAAGAGTTTTTTTTTGAATATTAACCATTTATTTTTATACATAATAATCATATTCAGAAGCTTTATCATTAATAATTTAATGATGATTTCTTTATAATAATTTAAATCTTAATTATAAAGATTATAATTTTATATTTTAAATAAATTTTTTCACGAGAATAAGTGTTCTATAAAAAATGCTTTTAAATTTAATTTCTTCTTTAAAGCATTTATTATATTCTTAATTTTACTTTTTATCATAAAAAGTATTAGAATTATTGATTTTATTAAAATAATAATAGCTAGGAGAAATTAAAGCAGATTATCTTTTGCCTGTTAAATTTTAATTTACATATTAATTATACTACTGATAGGTGAGAGAAATTAAAGCAGATTACCTTTTACCTACTAAATTTTAATTTATATAGATACTTTTACATTAAGCGAGTTATTGAAAATTCTCTGGTTAGGGTGTATTCAAATTATTTAAAAGTAAATCATTTTAATCTCCTTCAGTTTAAAGTTAAAATTATTATGTCTAAACATTTTATTATGGAACAATTTAAGATTGATATATATTTTAACAAAATTTGCTTTTTTACATATATATATTTTTTTTTTCTTAAATAAAAAAAAAATAATAAAAATATATTGAATTATATTGTTATAATTTTAATTTCAACATAAAAATATAAATTTTTAAATATAAATATATAAATATATATCATTATTAATTCAAATATATATATAAAAAAAAAAATATTAAAGAAAAATATATTTATAATATAGCTTTAAAGTTATGAAATAAATAATAAAAATAAAATATAAATTATAAATTATAAATTATAAATTATAAATTAAATATAATAAAAAAATTATATAAATAAAAAAAGGTAAATAAAATATAATTAGATAAAATATAAAAAATTTAAAAAAAAAAAAAAAAAAAAAAAAAAAAAAAAAATAAAAATAAAAATAAAAAAAATTAAAAAAAAAAAATATAATAAAAATAAAAAAATATAATATATAAAATAAATAAAATTAATATAAAATAAAAAAATAAAATAATTAATGCATTAATTATTAAAAATTAATTAATTAAAATTTAAATAAATAAAAAGAATAATATTTTTGAATAAAATGAATTAATAGTTTATTTAATAAAATGTTATAATAATATTATAAAAATATAAAATTTATAAAAACATTTATAAAAAGAAATAAAAAAATTTCTGAATAAAAATACTTTATTCTTAAAATAATTAGTCAAAAATAATATATTATAACATTTTTTTTAATTAATATGAAAAAAATAATATTAATTATTAAAAAATAAATAAATTTTAAACAAAATAATTAAATTCATTTTCATATAATATTTATAATGAAATTTATAAATAATTAGATAATATATATTAAAAAATAATTATTGAAAATATAATATTTTATAGAATTTTATATAAAAATATAAATATATAAATATATAAATATATAAATATATAAATATATACATATATACATTTAATTATTTAAATATCTTAATTATTTATATATTTTATAGCAATTTTTTTTCTATTAATTTTAATTTTAATTTTTTTTTTAATTTTATACATATTATTTTTTTTTTTTGAAAATGTTTTTCAAAAATATATATATATTTTTTATTTAATTTATGCATTAAATATATTAATATCATATATATTTAATTTAATAATTATTTTATAGATAAATACTTTTTCTTTTACATATTTCTATTAATTTTTTTATATTACTTATTTTTTAAATTACATTCTTTATAAATATTTAATTTTTTATTTTTCTTTATATATTTTATATTTTTTTAAAATATATAAATAAATTATTTATTTTTTTAATCATATTAGTATATTTTATTTATTTGGTTTTTATATTTTTTAATAATTAATCAGTTTTTTTATTATATATTTTTATTGCATTTTATTCCTTTATCCTTTATTAATTCATTTTAATTTAAATATAAAATTATATAATTATAATTTATATAAAAATAATATGAAAACAATATAAAATAAAAATATTTAGTTAAATTTATACTTTATAAATAATAAATTTAAATTATTATATAAATATATAATATAATTAAAATTGAAATTTTTAATAGATTAAGTTTATATTAATAAAATATTTAATATATATTCGTGTTAATTATATATAAAATTACATAAATTAATTAATCTAAATCTTTAAATAATTTAGAACATTACAAATTTAATTATCAAAAAAAATTTTAAATAATTAAAATCATATACTAATTTTGAATACTTTTATAAAACCCATATAATAATTATAATAGAAATTATTTTATATTTTATTATTATTATTATTATTATTATTATTATTATTATTATTTTTTAATATATTTTTTTTTATTTTCATTATATTTATAATTATATGTTTTTTTTTTTATATATCTTTTAAAATTCTATTTTTTATAAATACTAATAAATTTTTTATTTTTACTATAAATATTAATTTTTTTAAATATATATTATTTTTAAAATATTATTTTTATTTTATTTTAATAATAAACTAATTTTTTTAAAATCAAATTATTTATTATTTAACTATATTTATTTGATTTCTATTATTTAAATTTTAATATTCAAAATTTATATATTTAATATTTTACAAACTTCTTTTTATAAAATAATTAAACATAAGCATTTTTTTTTAATTTATATTTAATTTTATTATTTAATTGACTATATATTTCTTTTTATATTTTAATTTTTAAATATAATTTAATACCTTAATTCAAATTTTTAATTTTAACCTTTTTTTATATTATAAATAATAATTTAAACAAAACTAAATTATTATGCAATTATACTCATAAAAAATAAATAAAGAAATAATAATTATTTTATTTTAATATTTTTATTTTTTTAATTTTGCAAGTTTAGTAAACATTATTTTTCTCTTAATAATATTTTATAGGAATCTAAGAAATAGAATATTTCTTATAAATTTTTCATGCAGTTTAATTAGATATTTCAATCAATAAAAATAATTATTTATTCGTGAATGCTAAGATTTTTAATCCATATAAATAATATTATTACATATTTAAAATTAAATATTGAAAACAATAACTAACAAACACAATTATTAGCTTCTTAGTAACCTTGCTTTTTCGACAAAACCACAACTTCAGTCTAATTTTTGAAAGAATATTTAGATGTCAAATAGTTATAAAGTTTTTTAAATTACAGGAGTTAATTATTTCCTTGTTATAGAAAACAAATTATAATTGTAAATAGGATTTGAATATTTAAATTATAATGATGATTATTCTCCTTAAAAATATGCAGTTTGCTTCGATAAAAAAAATCTTAATAATGTATAATTTATAAATATTAATTAGTTCCCAGATTGATTTTTTTCATCAAATTAGTATATATGGTTGTATATTAGTATTTTATATATTATTTGTGTAATTAAGATAGATTTGTTTTTCAAACAAAAAATTAATATATAAGTATCTTATAAACACATTTTTTAATAAATTAATTTGTAAATATTTTAATTTTTTATATATAAATAACTACAAAAATATATTTATATATAATATTTATTTTCATTATTTTACGTATTTTAAAGATTTATATTCATTATTGCTATTTAAATAATAATCATCGTTTATAAGATTTTCTTAAGTGAATAATTTTGGGGTAATATGTTGTAATAATTAGGCTGAATTATTTTTTATATAACTAATTCTACTTTCATGATTAAGAGAACTTAATTTTTCTCCGTTTAAAATTTGCAAAACTTCTATAATATCTTAAGTGTTACTAAATTAATAATTTGAATGTCTAGCACTTAATTATTCAGATTTAGAGCCTAATAAAACGAATACATCCTATAAAGAATAAAAAAAAATAAAAATAAAAAAATACTTAAACAATTATATTTCCTTTATTAACATATTTATTTATTTTTTAAAACATCTCTTCATCGCTATATCTATTTCTTCCAATAACAAACAGAAAATCAATTTTACCTTTTTATTAAAAGCTATTTTTGATTGCCATTTTCACCATAGTGACCTTTTTGTTATTAATTTTTAAAAAATGAACATAAAAAATAAAAGTAATAATTAAATAATAATAAAAATTAATATAAATTAAAAGTAAAATACTTTATTTAAACAACAAGGCCTTACTAGTAAGAAATCTTCGCCTTCAAGAATTTAATTACTGGGCATACTATCAATAATTTGCATTAATAATTTAATATGTTCTTTTTTTTGAACTTTAGCATATACTTTTTCACATTTAGAACAATTCCAAACGGTTTCAACATCAAAATCAAGGACATAGCTTCCGTCTGTTTTATTAGCAAAATTTTCCATAATTTTAATTACATATGGTTTCCATAACAAATGTTCATATATTTTAGTCAAAGTAATTACGTTTTCATTTTCTTTTATTTTTTGTCCATTATTAGATATAAATATACAATTGCTTATTTCTCCAAAATACTCTTCTAAAATATCCATTGGAGCTTTACTTATTATATAGACTGTCTTATTTTAATCTGAGCATAATTTAACTAATTATTATTTTATTTTTTCTTATTCATAATTATCTAATAAACTTCCAAAAGTAAAAATAAACACTTAATTTTTAGCTATTAGCATATTTTCTTGAATTTATTTTACATTTATTAATTTGTGCGATTTATTATTTTTACATAAAGGCCTAATTATTAAATCTTTGACTCTTTTTTCCTAAATAGAAGTATTTCTTTCTTCCAAGGAGCTTTATATTTGCAAATAACTTTATTAAATTTGCATTTTGGTAATTTCTACAATAAAATTTTAACTCCAAGTTTAATTAGAGAAATATTTAATAATATAATTATAATTATAAATCATTTAATCTTATAAATTATTTAAATAAACAGACATCATCATCCTTTATTTATTTTAGTCTTCTAAATTTTCATTTACTTTTTGTATATAATTTTCTTAAAATATATATTTTTCAAATACTCTTATTAGACATTAACTTATTTTTTCAATATTAAAAGGCGAGAAAATAAAAATTTTATTCAATTTTTTTAATAAAGGAGTACAATCTGGTAAAATACATACACCATTTTTTCTTATATATAAATATTCTATATAATGGCAATATCCATATTTTTATTATATACAAGTATTCAAGAAAACTTAACTCAAAGCTTAATGCTATATATAATCGTTATAAGTTAGCTAATTACCCAAAATAATATCAATATTCTATTTTCCTTTTTTTTTGGCCAAATCTTTAAGTTTATTAAAATAAGTAATTTAGTTTTGTTAAGAAAAAAATTCACAATCAGGTTAAATGTAAACAATTTATTTCAGTTTGAATTCTAAATGAGGATATTTTTTTTTTGCTGCAATCAAGAAATTGAGAAAAGTATTTATTTTAAGTTCGATTCCTGAGTTTTTAGATAAAACATCAATTCCAAGTATAACAAATTTGTTTTACTATTTCATTAAAATCATTTTTCTGTTGATTTCTTTGTTTAAATTTTGTTAAAAAAAATTCAATTTTATTAAATCAACTCCAGAATGCTAAATAAATATTTGTATTTTTCTCCCGTTTATACTCAATATTGCCTTTCCCCCGTTTTTAAATTCAAAAGAACATCCTAATTTTTAAGAAATCTGAAGAAAAGGTTCATAATCTTCATATGTATTAAAAGAAATAATATGAGAAAAAAATAATGAATTCATCAAAGTATTAATTTCAGGCAAATTTTGACAATAAGGAAATTTTCTATTGAAACATTAAGCAATTATAATACTATTATTTTCATCTTATGTATTTTATTATTAGAAAAAAAGCGAGGGAAAAAGCATAAAAAATGTATCAACTAAAATTATTGCTTGGGGATAATAGTTGATTTATTTTATAAAATTTACCATTTATTCGTTTATTTTTTTATAAGTAAGCCAATTTTCATCTTCTTCAATAATAAAAGAATTCTATTAATAATTCTAGTATAAAAATTTGGAAAAAAACGCATGTTAAAAGTTATATTAAATAATATCTTCTTATTAAAAAATTGGAATACATTTATATTATTTTAACATTGTTTCCCTAATTTCTTTTTATTCTTCTTCGTCTTCTATATGTATATTACAAAATCCTACCCATATTATTTTTACCTTTAAAATATTCAAACTGCTAAATATAGAGTCTATAAATTTATTGTCAGTAAAGTCTTAATATTCAAATTTTTTCTTTTTCCCAGTTTCAATTACTTTTATTAATATTGGTAGCTATAAACTTATTAAAATTATCACGTTATATGTTTTTATTGAGTCCAATTCTATACTAGGCTATGATTTTATACTTCGAGAGCGAATACATTTATCTATTTCTATTTCTTAATTAGATGATTATTCTTTCATATTTATTATTGGGGGATATTTTTACTTATTTACTTAGGCTTATTTTTTTATTTTATTAAATAATTATTACAAATTTTCTATATTTGATTCTATTTTCTTCCCACTTTATAAAAGCTTTTTTTAACTACTATGTTCTAAACTTTTTTTATCAGGAAATCTATTTATGTCATTTTATTATGTCACTTAAAAACTTATATTTTATAATCCCAAGCATATTTGGTTGTCATTATATTTAATACTCATTTAATCATTGTCTTCTTATTTTTCTGAAATTTTTTAAGGTTTTCGAAAAAAATCTTATGAATCACTACCTGAAGAAGAGCTCTTTTTTAAAAAAATAAAAAATTATTTATATTTTATATGTAAAAAAGTAAAGTAAATTAAAAATGAAGATTATTTCTTTATTTAATAGAATATATAAAAAAAACCATAATTTCAGCATCCCTTAAAGGATCAAATAATATTTCCTCATCCTTAAATTTTCTCACATTAGCTTTTTTATATAAGAAAAAAAAATATATATATTTATCTATTCAATTTTTAAATTTTTATCAAAAATAAAATTTAATACAAGTATCAATTATATCCATATCTAAATTTGTATTATATTTTTGAAATGGTCTTTCTATAATTAAAATATTATCTTATTTTATAAAAACAAGTGTTTTAAAATATTATGTTGTATAAATTCTATTTTAATTATAACTAAACTACTCCCATCTTACAACATTTCCAAATTCAAATATTACACATTTGAACTCTATTTAAGTTCCTATTTAAAATTAAAACAAATTAAATAAAATAAATTATCGTTCATCTATAGGGTTTTTATTTTTTTCATAAAAATATAACCTAATGGTATTTATATAAATGTTTCATGTGTCCAATTTGGATATATTTAGGAATTTGTTGTTAAAGTAAAAGCATTTTAAGGATTCCATTTCCCTAGTTGCTCTATATTTCCTACTATTTTAATGCATTAATTTATGTTTGTGTAGAATTAAACTTAGAATTTAATAAAAGACGTCATTTTTTTAAAAAAATATATTAAAACTATGATAATAGCAATGTTAAAAAAATATATATTCAATTAAGAAAAAAGATATAAAAGAAAAAATATTAAATAAATATATAATAATATAAACAAAATCATAAGATTAATTGCAAACTATAATTAAAAAAAAATGATTAAAGAAATAATATTAAATATTAATAGTTTTATTTATTTTAAATTAATTTTTTTATTTATTTGTTTAAATTTTAAATACTATTTCCATATATTTTTTTAATTAAAAATTATATATTTAAATTAAATATTATTTTTTCATTTTTTTTAATAAATAATAAATTCTTATATTTTATTATATAATAAAATATAGAAAAGAAAAAAATAAAAAAAAAATTTAAATTAATAGATAAATAAAAAATTATAATAATATATATTATAAATTTATTAGAAAAAATTAATAATAATAATAAAAAAATATATATATATATACAATAATAATGTAGAACAATTAATATATATAATTATAAGAATAAACTAATTCTGAACCTACAGTATAAGGTTTACCAATAAATCAAGAGAATATTATTATGCCGCCTTTTTCGAATTAATATCCTCCTATTGTACGAGCTTAACCTTAGCCATAATTTTAACCATAATAAAATCCATAATAATAATAATAATAAAATCCTTAAAATTACATAGCTCCACATAATCTAAATATGCCTTAATAATAATAATTCTATTATGCTCCTTAAAATTAATAGAATAATCAAATGATTGCTCCTATTCCACCACCTCCAAGTAATACATATGTAAATCCTTAAATACAATAGTAATAATTCCCATAATAAATTTAAAATAATAATCAATTTTAACATTAAATATCAAGACATCCTTAATCTTTTAATTGTCAGTTTTGCTAAAATAGAATTTAATCTTAGGTTATTTACAAAGTAGGAACAGGAACATGGATTGCAGGAATTATTGTTTGTTTGGCAGGATTTAGTTCTGGATGTTGCCTTATTCCCTGTGTTATGAATGATTGCAAGGATGCAATTCACTAATGCCCTGCTTGTGGGAATAATTTAGGAAAAAAAAGATTTTTGTTAGATTGATTTTTTTAATATTATTATGGGAAGGCGTAAAAAATTTTTATTAATATTTTAGTATAATAATATATATTTTATTATAAATAAATATACTTTATTTTACTATTTTTATATGTCTTTATAAAATCCCAACCATTTTTTAACTATTTTCTTTTTTTCAAGTATTCATTTATCATATTTGATATTATGTTTTTGCAATTAAATAATATATATTATAAAGAACTAAGATAATTAATATAAAATATATTTCGAATAATAAAAATAAATTATTAATATAAAAATATTTTGCTATTCTATTATTATTTAAAATATGCATATGTAAAATAAATTAAAATTAAGTTTAAAATAAATAAAAGCAATTTCAAATATAGCATGTTTCGTTTGCTTAAGAAATATAAAATAAGTTGTTTTGAAGTTTAAAATAAAAAATTATTATAAATTATTAATAAAACTGTAATTTATTATAATGTTAATTTAAATTTTTTATTTTTATATATATATATATTAACAACAAATTATATTTTTTTTTTATCAAAGAATAATTATATAACTAATATAAGCAACTTTTTAATTTATTTTTTTGTTTAAAAAAATAAAAATTAATACACAAAGCCTATCTTTGTTTAAAATATAATGCATAAATACAATATTTGATAAATAATTGATGAATATGGCAAAACGTTAAATATTAAAATAAAATTCTTTAAGGATTTTAATAGAATCATCCCTATTTATAGCTAAGTAAAATTTTGAATTATAAATACTTAACACTTTAATTTCTATGCTGTATAATGTAAAGTAAAAATAAAAAAGAAATGGAAATAAAATAAAATTAAATTTTTCATAATAATTATATTTGATTTTTAATTTAAAATTTTTATTTAATATATCAAAGTTAAAATTAATTAATATTTTTTTATATAAATATAAAAATTCTTTATATTGTTGCTCTTTATAATATTTATTTTAAAATTTATATTTTACAAATATAAAAATATTTAACAAAATAAAATTATATTCTTCAAATTAAAAATATAGATATAGAATGTAAAAAAAAAAATTTGAAGTGTAAAAATTAAAAAAAAATATTATGAAATATATATAATAAATATATACAGTTTTTAATATTAAAACTTTTTAAAAATAGGCATAAAAATATTTTCAAAAATAATATTTATATATATATATATATTTATATATATATAATATTTATATATTATATATTTTATATTTTTTTTAAAAGTTTTTAAATTGCTTTTAAAAATTTAATTAATCTTATTTTAATCATATATTATTTTTTTCATATTATAATTTAAAATCTTAATCTAATTCAACATATATTTATATTTAAATTTAATTTCAGATTGCAAATATTATAAGATTATATATAAATATATTGTTTAAAAAGACTTTTTATATATATTAATATATATTTAAATAAATATTTTTTTTATTATATTAATAAATAAATTCAAAAAATAAATTAATTATATATATATATTTATGTCTTAAAAAACAAATCTTTTAGTTTAAGATAAATAAAGTCCTTGGTTAATTGGCTATCGAGATCCAGTATCATAAATAAATGTTTTGCAATCATGTATTGCGTTAACTTAATTAACAGGAGACGGGGAAAGTAGACTAATAATAGCAGATTAAGACAACCGCCTATTATCTTACAAAGGTATTAATATTGATTAGAAGTTAAGTTTACAGGATACTCCAATAGCACTAGCATATTATTATCCTGAATAGTAATAATTGCGTAAAAAAATAATAAATATTTTAATATTAAATTTTATATTTATAATATAAAAAGCACAACCAATATTAGCTTTAGCTGCAAATAATCATGTTTACTTTCATTAAAATATGTAAAGAATATTTAGATTTACATTACCAAACATTGAAATGAGTCAAAAAGAAAAAGAAATATGGTAATTATTTGATGGAAAAAAAGAAGCTATAACCAAAATGATTGAAAAATGGAATCAATTAAAAGAACAATAGCAATAAGATCTCACATATTTAACTTTAGAAGTTCTATATTAATCAAAACCATAAAAACAATATGAACTTATATTGTAATAAAAATTTGAGAATTCATAATATAGTATACCTGATACTACTACATGTTTAGGAACCTTATATAATTCATTAATATCTGAATTTTCTGCCCAAAACTTAATTATTGGCACAGAAAATAAAATGCTTTATATAATGGAAACGAATGGAATGAAAATATAAACATAAGTATAAATATATTTATATTTATATATATTTTTTTTATAAAAAAGTTACAATTAACTGACGTGCCTATATCTATTATTACAATAGGAACTTATTAAGGTGAATATAGAATTATTTTAACAACAAGAAATAATAAAATATAATTTATAAAAAACGGAGAATATGAAAAATATTAAATTTAATTAACTTCTAAAGCAGTTCAAACAGTTTTATTAGGGAATGATATTTATGTAGCAACTATGAATGAAGTTCTCTAATGTTATAATAATAAAGGATTAAAATAATTTTCTTTAAAAACCAATTCTGATATTGTTTGTATTGAACCTTTAGTATTTGGATAATCAAAATAGACATAAGTGACATATTATATATTACATGTTATTAAAATTCTAAAAAAAGGGCATTTTAGTAGGTCTAGATAATGCTGAACTTAGATTATATATATAAAAATAACTTATCCATATATTAAAATTAGATGTAACTAAAATTAAAAAAATATAAAAAAAACAAAAAAAAAGGGTATAATAAGTGCTATGAAATTTGGTCCTTTTGGAAGAGAAGAAGGAATGTTAGTAATGATTTTGAAAAATAAAGGTCTTGATATTCGTATATTATAAAGAAATTTTAACATTTAAGTAAAATAAAATAATTCTTAATTATAATAAATAAAAAAAGAACTTTATAAGTTAATAATAAAACAACAAAATAAAAGAAGATGAAATACCTTTGAGTGTTCCTAAAAAAACTAAACTTTTTATAGAAAATACATTAAGACATCGTGAAAATTATACCTAAATCCATAAAAGTTTTCAAAAAGACATAATGAAGATGAGATTGAAAACAGCATAAACTTATCTTAGTTTACTAGAAGAATCTAATAATAATAACCTTATAAAAAACGGAGAAATAAATATTAGAATTTAAGCAAATATTAAAGGTTTAGGACCAGTATTTAAAATTGAACTTATAATAGAAAATTTAGGAGATAATTGTATTTATAATATTTATATAAACTATTTATATGATAAAAAAATTTATAAAATAATTAAATGTGCTAATTAAATTCCGTTTCTTATGCCTTATGTTAGTGTCCCTATTGTTGTATAAATCCTTAATATTGATAAAAATGGAATTTCTGACACTTTTAAGGTTATTTTATCAGAAAAAGAAAAAACAAATATTGTATCTGGATGTTTAATATAAATTCCTATGTCTGAATTGCGTGAATGATACGATTATTTTTTATATTATTTATTTGTTTTTTTTTTATAAAATAAAGAAAAGATATTTATAAAAACAGTTTAATTTTAAATAAAGATTGTTTTATTACATATTTTTTATGAAAATATTTCTTTAAATAAATCATCTAGATTTAAATTTTAATATATAAAAATCTTTTTATAAAAAATCTAATTTAAAATATTTTTAATTTATTGTTAAATTATAAAAAAAAATTCTATTAAAAACAAAAAATGTTAATTAATAAATTTAATTATTCTAAATAGTTGCCTTTTATAATATAATGCATAAAAAAATCAAATTATATAAGTATAGATTTTGAGTTTACTGGTCTTTATAGGCATTATGACTTAATTTATAATAAATATGATACAGTAAATATAATTTAAATTTATAAATATCAATCTATTATTATTTTGATTAAAATATATATTAAAAATAAATTTATTATAAAAAAAGATATAATAAAGATATTTTGCAACTAAAGAAAATATAAAAGACTTTTAACCAATTTAACTTGGATTATGTTGTTTTTAGATTCACAATAATGAAAAGTATTTTACATTTCTTTTTATGCTTGAATAATTTATTAATTTACATAATATTATTTATGTTATAGAATCGAAGCATTTCCATTTAATATATACATTAGTCAATATGAACTTATGGAAAATAATGATAATAACATTATGTATGATGTAAAATTATATCTTTATTTTATATTTATATTAAGAAAAAAACCTAACTTTTTTTTTTCTAAATTCGAAAGGGATAAGCTTTCAGTTTTTTATCTTAAAATTAACTAGATTTTAAACAGTTCTATTATAATAGTACAAAAAATAAAAACTTATTAATAATTTATATAAAAATAGGTGTATAATATACTAGCCTTGAATATGATAAACAATTAGAATAAAAAAAATTATTCAATTAAACTTACAACAAAATAAAATAAAATAACCATTTTTATAAAAATCAAGATTTGCTTGATAACTATAACCTTAGATATATAATTGATTTAATTTCATAACATTAAATTCCTTTAATATTTCATAATGGATTTATAGATATTTTATAAGTAATAATATTTAGAAAAAAAAATAAAAAAAAATCTTAAAAAAAAAGCTTTATGACAAATTTATAGACAAACTACCTGAATAATAAATAGATTTTAAGAAAAAATTTATTAATTATTTTACTGAATTTTATGATACTCGTTTAATATTAAATCGTTAAAAAGACTAAAAAATAGATTAATCTATTTAATATTCATTATCAAAGGCATTTGATTGCTTTTATAAAAATAAAAACACTAAATTAAATATATAAATCTAATAAGATTTATTTCCAATGTATATTTTAAGTGATCAAGAATAATATAATTTAAGTCACGAAGCTGGTTATGATGCATTAATGACTGGATATTTATTTTTTAGACTAATGGAACGTTTTAAAATAATGGATAAATATAATACAAAGCAATATAATTAACTACTTGATGAATATAAAAATAAAATTAATTTAAAATATAAAAAATAATCTTTTAATTTTAAATAAGATCAAAATTATGAAAACGAAAAGGTTTTTTATATTAAATAGTTGACTTTCTCAGAAGAGAATAATTATTTTAATTATTAAAATATGTTTCCAAATATATAAAACATTAAATTAAATCAAAATGATGCTCTTTTATATTTAGAGAATGAATAGTTAAAATAGTTTGAATTTTTTTAATTTTAAAAAAATTAAAATTGCAAAATTATTTAAAACAATGGAATTTTTTTTTAAATAAAAAAATATAACAAATATATACAAGATTTGAATTCTGGATTATTAAGTATTCTAAAATTTATTTATTTTTAATTTATATAAAAAAAAGATAATTAATAAAATAGAGAAATGCCATTTATTTTTGAAATTATAAATAATGAATGAAAAAAAAATATATACATATAAAACAAAATAAAATAAAATAAAATATAAATATAGTATTAATTTATAAAATTTAATTAAAAAAATAATATCTGATAAGAAACAACAATTTTATATGATTTTACAATTTCAAAATTATTATTCAATCTTTATAGCCCATTATATATATATATATAAATATAAAGTTAATCATAAAAAAATCAAAAATAATACTCACAAATAGAAAAAAATATATTAATTTTTTAAATATTTATTAAAATACCTTTTAATTAATATATAAATAATGGATAACAATAAAAATCCTTTTGATTTAATGAATATGTATGAAGATAAATGTGTTTAAAGTATTTTAGAGCCAGGAGGTACCTATAAAAATTTAATAATAAAATAAAAGAAATATCTTAAAAAATCTTTATTGAATGAAATTATAATATAATTATATTTATTTTTTAAAAAAGAAAAAATATTACTAAGTTCATTAATATATAAATTTAATCACGTTAATAAAAAATAAGAAAGAATACTATGTGTTACAAATAAAAACATATACAATATATTACCGCCAAAATTTTTATCAAATTTATTATCAAAAGTAATTAACTCTGCTAGAATTAAAAGAAAAATTCCATTAAATAAACTTTTTGGTTTAACAGTTTCTAGATTTGGATATTAATTTATTATTCATGTTCCTGGAGAAAATGATTATTTATTAAAAAGTGAAAATTTTAGGGAATAAATAATTAATACTATATGCTTTGCATATTATGAATTTAACTAAAAGAAAATGGCATTTTTTTATAAGGTTTAAAATAAACGCATATATAAAAATTATATTTATTTTCTTTTAATTATATAAAAAAAGGATGATTTAACTCTTATGTAATATTGTACAACTAAAATTGATGTAAAAAATAAACTTTCTAATATGCCAAAAGATTAGCCATAAGTAAAGAAAAAGAAAATTATAAATTTTTTAAAATAAAAAAAGTATCTTGATCCTGAAAGTATGTCAGGAAACGAAAATGCTGTTGGTGTTTCAAATTTAATATATTCAAGAAATTCAGAAAGTTTTTATCTTTTTGTAATATAAATTTTATTAATTTATTTTTTATAAATAGAAAATGATTAAAAGCTTTCAATTGAAGATTTTCATTTAATAAAAGTATTAGGAAGAGGTGCTTTTGGTAAAGTAATTAAAATTAAGTATTAGTTTATTCTATTTTAAATCTAAAAAAATAAAAAAGGTAATGCTCTGTTAAAAAAAAGATACTAACGAATTATATGCTATAAAATCAATGAGAAAAGAAGATATAATAGATAAAGATTAAATAGAACATACAAAAGCAGAAAGAAAAATATTAGAATAAGTATTTATTTTCTATGAGTTTAAGAAAAAAAAAAATAGGTAAATTTTCCATTTTTAGTGAATTTAGAATATGCATTTTAAACAAGAGAAAAAGTATTTTTTGCAATGAAGTTTTTAATAGGAGGTGAGCTTTTTTTCCATTTGAAAAGACAAAAAAGATTTACAGAATAAGCTGCAGCATTTTATTCTGCATAAGTTTTATTAGCATTAGAATACTTGCATTAAATGAATGTTGTTTATAGAGATTTAAAACCTGAAAACATATTAATGGATGAGGAAGGATATATTAAACTAACTGATTTTGGTCTAGCAAAATAGCTTGAAAAAGATTAACTAACTCACTCATTTGTAGGGACTCCTGATTATATTGCTCCTGAAATTATTAATATGGATGGACATAATATATTAGCTGATTATTGGGCTTTAGGAATTTTAATGTTTTATATTAAAATAAAAATTATTTTTTATTAATTTTCTTTTTATTTTAGATATGAAATGGTCATTGGTATTCCTCCATTTTATAATAACAACTAAAGCATTATGTTTTAAAATATAATTGAAAAAGATGTTAGGTTCCCTCAATCAGTTCCACTTTCAAAAGAATGTATGGATATAGTTATTAAATTATTGTAAAAAAATCCTGAAGAAAGACTAGGCTATAAAGATGTGTAAGATATTAAAAATCATCCTTTTTTTAAAGAAATTAATTTTGATGATTTAATATAAAAAAAAGTATTTTTTTTTTTATTAAAGATTTTAAATAAATAAATAGATTTAAGCTCCTACTATTCCTAAAATTAATAATAATAAAGATGTAGGAAATTTCGAATCTGAATTTACTGAAGAAGGTATTATTATTAATTAACATATTTTTAAAAATAAATTAGATGCGAGAAATTCGTTTGTCAATAGTGGAAAAAATATAGAATTATATCAAAGATAATTCTAAGGTATGACTTTTGTCCCTGTTAAGAATGATTTATGATGAATAAAATTACAAAATCATATTATTGTTTTATTTATCTTTATGTAAAAACTATTTATTTTTATAGGTTTTTGGAAAATATAAAAAAATTAAATTAAATGTAAAATTTAAAAAATAATTTATAAATAGTAATATTTAAATTCATTAATAATTTCATTTTTAATATTTTATTATTTCAAAATTACGATTTTTTTTTTTTTGGTATATTCAATGTTATATTAAAAAATATATCTAAATATCGATAAAATTAAATTATTTGTAATTTCAATATATTAATATAGATTTTTAGTTTAAAATTATTAAAAATATTTAGAAATAGCAAAATAAATATAAAAAAATAATAATTATAAAGTATTAAATATTCAAACTATAAAATGTATTTTACTTTTATATATAAAAATATTTATTATTTAAACATGTTTATGTTTTAGTTATATATTTATATAATATTATTTATAATTAAATTTAGTTTAAAATGTTTTTTTTAGTACTTTAACACTTCAAATAATTTTTTCTGAGAATTCTGAATTTTCTGACTGAGTACTAGAAGTAGAAGTATTAGTTTAATTATCATTCAATTAATTATTATTTTAATTAAAATCTGTAATTTTTTATTCTTAAAGTTACTACATATCAATAATATTTGAATTTTTTTTAACTTTGAAACAATTTTGACCTTCAATAATTTATTATAAATCGAAGCAAATATCTCTTAAATTTTTTAAATTTTATTAGTTTTATATGGAATAAAACTTATTTTATTATTTTGCTTATAAGCTAGTTTGAAAAAATCTTTAAATTCTTGTATTTATTATTAATCGTTATCTGTTATTTTTATATAAAAAAAATTAATTAAAAATTTTATAAATAAATATATTTTTTTTATGCCTTTAAAAAATGCAAATTCTTATTTATAATTTTGTGTGATATTTAATAAATCAATTGAATTATATTAAATATTTGTATCTATAGTTGAAAAGCCTGCTGTGCCTAAAGTTTTATTCAAATCCTCATCTCTTTTAGTTTCTTCTAATTCCATAAAATCTTATGTTATTTGATTTAAATTTAAAATACTTTCTTAATTATTAAATTCATCACTAAACAAAAGAAAACTATTTTCGATAATATTTAAATTTTAAATTGTTATTTTCTCATCTAAATATTAAAATTAAATTTGATTTTGATGATATTTATTATTCAAAATTAATGTCATTTTATTAAAGTCAGTTTAAATTGGAGATATCAATTTTAATATCTTTTTTATTGGAAATTGTTTAGGATAATAACCTACTTCTACATATGATTTAACCCCTATTTTTATTTAAAATCCTAGTTATGTTATATTTAAATCTATGTATTAATTTGGCTTTATTTAATTATCTTCAATATCACTACTTTTAATTATTAATTTTTAATCTATATTTTTATTTTATTCGTCAAATTAATTCGTAAATAGTCTTATGTTTGGGCCTTTTATTAATATATATAATTTATACAATAGAATATTATAATAAAAATATATAATTAAAATTAAGGGAAAAAGAAATATAATAAGTAAAATAATTGTTTTTTATCAAAATAAATTATTTTAAACATTTTTGTATAAAAATAAAAAAGACCTCCTTAAATATAACTAGAAATTTATTTAAATTAGTGTGATCCTATAATAATAAAATCTTAATTTATTTTTAGCTCGCTATTTAATTTGAAATATTCTTTTTTTTCAATTATTTAATGTTTTTAATTTTCTAGCATTTAATAAAATAATTAATTTCTTTATTCAGTTTATTCAATTGTTAAAGTGTCAATACTTATAATATTTGTTATTTTTTTTGTAAAATTAAATAGTTTTTTTTTTTTACATTAATTAACTGTTATCGTAATTATCTATTTAATTTTATTCAATATAACCTTCTGAAGCTAATAATACAAATGTTTGGAAATCATGCCACCTAATTAATATTTATTTAAAAATATTATAATAAATGTAAATGTTTATAAAAAGCAATTTTTTTTTGAATAAAATAAATGAAAAGATATAAAATAAAAATTAATATTTTTCTTTTAAAAAATATATTAAAAGTTTTACCATTAAATAGGTAAAACATAGAATAGGTATTCTTCTTATGATTAATGATCATTTAAAAAGTTTAAAGCCCAATTCTATAATTCTTAATTATTCATTAAATGAATGTATATTTTTTTAATTAAAATTTTTGTATTTATTGTATTATTTCTTTTTATTTTTTTAATATTTATAATAATAATATTAGTATGAACGATTTGTTTAAATAATATTAAAATTAAAAAAAAATATACCAAAACTATATTAATATATGTTTTTTTTAAAAATAAAATATATATATATATATATATATATTTATATATTACATAAAAAATTTGATATATTTTTAATTTCAGTTTTAGGAATTAATATTTATTTATAGATTTTACATTAATTTTACTGAAATTATATAAAAATATTGATAAATTTTTATTTTTACACACTTTTTTTTCCTATTTTATATTTATTATTATCAATTATTGAATTCAAAGGAATTCTATTATTTTTAAATAATATTAAAATTATCATAAAATACAAATTAATTTTTAAAAAAATTAAAGAAATTTTTTAAATTTAATATATAAACTAACTATTTTAACTTATAATTATAAAATATATTTTTTATAATTATTATGATAGCAAGGAAATTTTAAAATTGTTATTAAATTATATTTAAATAGAATTTAATAACATTAATAACTTTTTAATTGATTTTTAAATAAAAACATTCGTTTCTTATATAAAAGTGTTTTATTAAAAAAATAATATGTATTTTTGATAAATACTTTTTTAAAAAATAGGAGTTTTAATTAGTAAAATATTATATAAAAATAATAATATAGATTTTATTATGTTTAAATATTTTTTTTTTTAACATATGATAAAATATTTTTTAATTTTAATATAAAACTTATAAATATTTAAATAAAAATTAATTATTATAAATTTAAATTTTATATCTATTAAAAACATATTCAATTATTAAATTAACACAATATTTTTATTTGCAATATGTATTTTAAAAAATAAATAAAATAAAATATTCATAAGAATAAAAATTTATATTATTTTAAAAACAAAACAAAACAAAAGTAAATAAATAAAACAGAAGTTAAAATTAATAAGTTAAAATTAAAAATAAATAACAAATATTTTATTAAAAACATAAAACTAAATTTATAAAGAAACCAAAACAAAAACTAATAAAAAATAAAATCTCTACAAAAAAAATGGTAAAAAAAACCATGAAAAACACCGTTGGTGAAGCTACAAAATACATATCTAGAGCCAAATCCATAAAAAAGCTATAAATATCATTGAAAGACTTCCGTCGTCTATGTATATTGAAAGGTGTATATCCCCGTGAGCCTCCAAAAAAATTATTTAAGACTGGAAAGACCTATTATCACAAGAAAGATATAAACTATATAATGCATGAGAAGATATTATAGAAGTTCCGTGAATAAAAGGCATGGGCAAAGAAATTATAGAAATTAAAAGCTAGAAAAGATGAAATGAGAGTAAAGAAATTGTTAAAAGACAAACCCACATATACATTAAATCATTTAATAAAAGAAAGATATCCTACGTTTATAGATGCATTAAGAGATTTAGATGATCCTTTATGTTTGATAAGCTTATTTTCATGTTTCGCAGCCCATAAATCTTTAGGAGTAAAAAGAAATATAGTCGAAAAATGTATAAGATTATAACGAGAATTCAATTTATATATAATAAAAAGCCGAAGTTTAGAAAAAGTATTTGTATCAATAAAAGGCATATATTATTAAGCATAAATAGAAGGTCAAAAAATCACTTGGATTTAACCTTTTTAACTCCCAGCTGAATTACCTGTTGAAGTAGATTATAAAGTGATGCTTACTTTTTTGGAATTTTACGAAATTTTGGTTAAATTTGTTAATTTTAAATTATTTAGTAATTTAGGAATTAAATATCCAATAACTATTAATTAAAGTATTGAAGACTAATCTTATTTTTCTTACTCATCTTTTGTTTTGGAAACAAAAGATTCCCAATAAACACTCGAATAAGTGGAATAAGAAAATCTTAAATATTAAATAGACGATAAATTCGCAAAAGACGACAACATTTAAATCTTATAAAATGGAAATTCAAACGATAAAAAAGACCTTTTTACTAATTGTGTATTTTTCTTATCTACAGAAGTACCTAGATTATCCTTAGAGTTCGTTATTTTGGCTTTTGGAGGTAAAGTTTCATGGAGTGGTTGCGAAAGCTTTCCTATTACTTAAGATGATCCTTAAATTACTCATTTCATTACTGATAGAAATCCTAAGTTTTTGAAATTTTTAAAAAATAGGGAATATGTCTAACCTTAATGGATATATGATTCTGTTAATAATGCAGTTTTATTACCTGTAGCTGAATATGGACCTGGAAAAGTAATAAAATATTATTATATTTTGTTTCTTAAATCAAATATAGAGTTTACCTTCTCATTTATCGCCTTTTGTGGAATATAATGATACTGAATATAAACCTTAAAGATAAAAAGATATTGAAAAATTAAAAGGTATAGAAGTTTAAGAAGAAGATGAAGATAATGATATTTAAGTTAAAAATGACGATGATGATGATGAAGAAGAAGAAGATTTTGAACCGAATCAAAAAACTATCGTCAATAGTTAATAATTAGGTTCCAATGATGAAGATGATGAAGAAGACGAAGATTAAGAAATTAGTGAAGATAAAGAAGAAAGTAAAGAATAAGATAGTGAAATATAAGAAGTTTAAGTCGAAGTTGATTAATCTGAAGAAGAAAATGAATATGATCATTAAAAAGCATTAAAAAAAAAACTTTGAAAAAAAAGAAAGAAGAAAAGGAATAACATGAATTAGCTAAATAAATCATGACTAGAAAAAATTAGAAATTATATAATATTATGAAAAAAACATAAGAAACAAAATTAGAAAAAGTAAATGAATTAAAGAAAAAAGCAGCAAAATTAAAAAAAAAAAAAAATTAAAAATGAAAAAAATTATTTAAATATTTTAAATATATAAAAATAATTTAAAATAAACATAATAAAAATAATAATAATAATATTATATATGTAATATTTAATATTAAAAAAAATATATTGTTATTTTTGTTTAAAATTAAAAATTTTAAAAAAATAACAATAAATAAAATTTTATAAATAATAAGCATTATTATTAATAAAAAAATGCGACAACATTAATTTAGATTCCAAGCAAAGCCAAGTTCAAACTTTTTATCAAATTAAACTCTTCCATGTAGATTTTACTCAACATAATCACCCTTATCATCTCCTCGTTAAGTAGTAACTAACGGAAGTTATCGTTATATATCTCCTTTAAGCACAAATAAATTAATAACTAACGTACAAAATGTCCATATTAGTATCTCCAAATCTTTTAAAAAATAAAGAAAATGACCAAAGAGTAATATCTATAAATTAATAACTAAACTAATAGCTAGTAAATTAAAATGCTTATACTGAAGATTTGGTAAACAAAATAAAATAGCTAATAAGCTTAAATAAAAATTTGCAAAGTTAAAAAATTTATTAGATATAAGCTTAATTTTAAGAATATAGTCTTCCTTTTGAAAATGCACATTTACAAAGAGTTAGAATCGAAAAATATTATTTTGGAAGTAAAATTTGCAAAAATATTAAATTAAAATAAAAATTTATAATAAATTGTATAAAAAACTAAGAATTAGGAAGAGAAAAAGATAAAATTTTAAAATAAGATGAAAAATTTAAAGAAATTTCACAGAGTTTGTAATATAAAATTAGTCTATTGCTAAACGAAAATGCTAAAATGTAATAATTTTTAAAATAAAAAAACGAAAAAATAAAATTTTATTAAAATAATCCTAATTTAAAGTAAATAAATATTAATTTTATATTAAAATTAATACATATGCTAAAAAAATAGTTATTAATATTATATTAACTAAATACAAAAATTAAAAGAAGAAAAAATTCTTTTAAGAAGTAAAAAACTAAAAATAAAAGAAATTTAAGCAAAAATTAATAATAAATATAAAAATAAATTAAATAATTTAATAATTTAGAAACTTAATATTAATAAATAGAAAATTAACTTTAAGAAAAAATAAAATAAAAATTCAAATAATCTTATAATTATTGATTATTTGAAAAAATAAATAAAACAATAAAGCAAGAAAATGAATTTTATAAATAAAAAAAATCTTAATTAGAAGATGATATGGAATATTTGAAAAATTAATAAGAATAGCAATTTAAAATACAATAAGAACTATAATAATAGTTTTAGTAAACATTTAACATATTCCAGATATAAAAGAAGAAAACGAAAGTTAAGAAGAAGAAATTTATTAGAAAATTCAAAAATAATAAGAAAATAAGGATTAAAACATATATAAAGAATTAAATTAATTATTATAGATCTAAGAAAATTCTTAAGAAAGCAATAGTAAATAAAAAAAATATTTTAAAAGATAATATCAGAAATTAAGAAAAATAATAATCTTTAGAAAAATAAAAATTGCAAAAATAAATATAATGAAAAAAAAATAAATAATATATAAAAAAAAAAAAAAATTTTAAAAAGTTAAGTATAAAATTTTTATTAAGAAATTTATATCTATTATATATATATAAAAAAAAGATAATAATAAAATTAAAATAAAAAAAAAAAATATATATATTTAAATATATATATAAAAATAATTATAAAAAAAGATATTTTTATGTAAAATAAATATTAATAAAAAAAAATAATATTAAATGTTAATAAAATATATAAAAATATAAATATAAAAATTAGATATAAAAATATATTTAAATAAATTTATATTATAATTTTTAAAAATTAAATAAATAATAGATAAACTATATAAAAGAAAATCAATATAATAATATATATAGTTTTAAATTTGATTTAAATCTATTTTTAAATTAGAAAAAAATAAAATTATATAATAATTTATATATATTAAATAATATATAAATATTTATTATTATAATTATGATTTTTTTTATATAAAATAAAATTTACATTTATAAACTAAATTTTTAATATTGCTTGTAATATCTTTATATATTTATTATTTTTTGTTTATATATCTATTATTTTAAGTAAGAAATGAATAACTTGACTTTATTAATAATAACAATTTTTAAGTTATTTTTAAATAAGAATCTTAAATTTATCTATCATCATTAATTATTTTTCTTATTATCATTATAATAATAATTAAACTTATAAATAAAAAATATAATTTTTTAGATTTTATTTTTTTATTTAACTCTTTATAATTAATTGTAATTTTAATTTAGTATTTTAAAAAAATAATTTTTATTCGTAATCCATTTTATTTCGCTTTTATAAATTTATTTGTTTGAATTTTATTTTATTGATTCCTTAGTAGATCTATTGTTTATAAATATAGGTTTCTTTTAATTAGATTTAAATGAATGTAACTTTATCCTTTATTTTTATTTTTAAAATAAAATTTTAATTTCTATTAAAAAATAAATTGAAGCAAATCTTAATAAGCATAAAATAGTATTTACAATTTCATAATTTTCAAATATAATTAACCAAATAATAAAACAGAAAATTGTAAATATTTGTTTTAATAATTAAATTTAAATGTTTATAATTTATTACAATATTTACATAGCGTATATAATATAGAAATTGTGTAATCTTGATTAACTAACGAATAAGTAAAAATGTCACAAAAAATATTTTATAAGTAAAGCAATATGTAAATATATATATACTTAAATTAAAAACTATCTAATATAATATATATTTTAATATAAAAGATTTAAATAGATTATTGATAAAAATTATAATAAATAATTTTAATTTAAATAGTTTATTATTAATAAAATATATATAAATAATTCTAAAAAAAATATTACATTCTTGACATATAACTCAAAAAAAAATATATTTTTAAAAAAAAAATTTAAAAAAAAAATGAATAAATTTTATAGATATTATAATTTAAAAAATAATAATAAAAAATAAATATATATATATGATAAAAAAAAATTTAAAATAATAAATTTATAATTATATATTTATATATTTATATATTTATATATTTATAATTTTAAATATTCTTATTTATTTATTTATATTTAATTTGATATTTGTGATTTTATTTTCTGAAATAAGTTTATATAAATTTATATATAAAAAAATGAAAATTAATTTGAAATGCTTTATCACTATTTTTTATGTATTAATTAATTTTGAAAATTTTTTTATTTATATTCATTTTTATTTAAAAAAATAAAATAAAATAAAATTAAATAATAATGATAGATTAATTCTAAAAAAATAATGAAGAATTTAATTGTGTAGAAACGCAAAAAGAAAAACTATTTGAACAAATAAAAGAGAAGATATATTACACATATCATTAAATATTAGAGTCTAAGCAACTGTCGTAAAATGTTTCAATATTTTTAATAATTGTAAGCTTTTTATAACTAATTGCTATGACATTTAATGAAAAAAATATTTATTTATAATAGACAGCATTAAATTCTTCTTTATCTCTTTCTTAATATATGCTTGTATTTCCTGTTATTAATTCTTTAAAAAATGATGTATTTAATACTGGATTTATAATATTTTCGCTCTTAACTTAATTTTTTTACTTATAGGAGCCTACCATATTTACAAACAAGAAAACTAAGATGAAGTTTCAATCAAAGACTTTAAAAATATATGGTCATTAGTGTATGACATGTAAGATAAAGTTTTACTTATTCCTTTTTACGGAGTTTCTTTTTAAAATATTTTAGATGGTATATTTGATGATGAAAGTTTTAATTCAAGTACATATTAACAAAAATATTTAAATTTATATTTAAATTTATATATTTAAATAAAAAAAAAGTGCTTGATATTCTAAACTTATCATTAAGTATAGTAGTTATAATAATACTAACAATAATGGAAATTTTATATGTGTTAATATTTTTTAACTTTACATTTAAAATAAAAGATAACTTATCCAAAAATCCGTCATCATTATAAACATAAATGTTTCTTTTAAAATTAATTCTTATATTATGTTACATATAATTTAATTTAAATGATTATAAAATATATGAATATTATCTAATAATGCATATTATTAAGGGTTTTTTTTTTTTTAAAAAAAAAAAATTAAAATATATAAAAAAGGAATAATATTATACTATTAATCATTAGCAGCATTTTATTACCATTAAAAAAATGTATCAAAAACAAATGGAATATTTTGCGCTGCCTATCTATGGATAAACAGTACCTTTTTAATAATATACGTAGTAGATGAATAAACAATATCGGACAACATATTATATATTAGTTTATTAGGAATGTTATGCTTTATTAAGTTATATTTAAATTTAAGAAATTTTTATTTAAAAGTAATAATGATAAGTGAACTAGAAGATATAAAAGATGATATACTATTAGATTTGAAAATAAGAACATACAATTACTTATCAAAAAACCTGCATGTAAAAAAAAGTGAATTATTATTAGCTTCTTTACTAAAGATTCATTATGATAAATGTAAGGAAATTTCTGAATGTCCATGTAGAAATCGAAATAAGCTTTTTGATCCAAAAAAGTATGATTTTGGAGATTCTTCATTATAATTTCATAGAGATCCTGTTTTTGTGAAACATTTTATTGCGAAAATGATAAAGGATGGTTTGAGAAAATTCAAATAGTCAATATTGCTAAATTTAAATTATATTTTTTTCATTTTCGAAGACATGAGATTATATACTTTACTTTTTGATGATATTAAAAATTTTAAAAATAAATATGAAAACGATCTTGATATTTCTTATGAGTTCTGTTTATATAGATTAGAGTAAATGATACATTCTTATATTATTTAAAAAAATAAAAAGCATTCTGTTAGTGATGTCCTAATGATTGAAAATGTTAAAATCTTTAATTAAGGAATGAAAAAACTTAAAGATTGCATCAAAAATGTTGCCTAAAATTTCGATAATATGTGGGAATGTCTTCATGATAATATCCCTGATATGTCTAAATTATTAATTATTTGTAATTAGACTAGTGAATAAATCATTAAAACTGAAAAAATATACTAGGTACTTAAAAAATATAACCAAAACTCAACTGATTTGAGAAATGTTATGGAATTATATGCCGATTAAATTGTGTATGATGAATGTTTATCAAAAAAAATACAAAAAGAAATACAACCAACATCTGATATGGAAGTCGGTGATTCTTTAAATCAAGAAATAGATTATTTATTAAAAAAATATAATATTTATGATGAAAAATCATGTGTAATTAGTATTTCTACGAATTAAGAAACAAAAAGTTAAATAAGTTGGTGTTCAAAAAACTGCTATAATATTTTTGGAATTAACGAATAAAATTTGAAAGGAAAAAGTATTAATGAATTTATGCCTTCTGTTTTTGCTAATAGACATGATTAAATTTTATCTAATTTTTATTAAAACGGTTTATATTTAATTATAAATTTTTTTAAAAAAAAAAAAACAAAGGGAAAGAAGTTACTATTAACAATATTATGCATACATGGGCTTTAGATCATAAAGGGTATTGCTTTTCATGTAATATATTTGTAAAAATAATCCCTACATTAAAAAATTATGAAATTATATCGTTAATACATAAAATCAATGAAAACGATTATATTATCACTGATTATGATGGAGAAATTTCTGCTGTAGGTAAGAAAATTTCTGATTACCTTGTATATTTATTTATATATTTTAATTTTATTATACAAAATAATATTAATAATTTTATAAAAAATTTAAATAGTAATTAAATGTAAAATAGTTAAAAGAAAATCGATTAAATATTTAATTATTAGCTCCAAAACTATCAGACATATATAAAGATTATTTTATTGATTTTGATATATAAAATGACAATAAAGGATTAGTATTTGAAAAAGATAAACCTTAATTAAAATAATTAAAAGTATTAGGAGCAGACAATAAATAAATAAATTAAAAAGAATTAAAATTTTATTTTTTTATACCGATGAATATAGAAAATCAAATAAAATATCATTTAGAAGCTAAAAGAAGACTATTTGTCAAACATTTTGGAGATGAGAATAGTTTATTTAAAAAGGTTTAAGAAAAAAATTCTGATTTTAAAAATTAAGTTTATTTTAAAAGTGACTATGGAGAATATTTATAAAGCGGAATTAAAAGATTGAATAAAAAAAAACTTTAAAAGATCGTAAAAATAAAAGCTTCTCTATAAGTATTTACTTATTTTTAAGGGAATTCCAATTTTAAAATAAAGGCGTTAAAAATTTTTTAAATGGAGGTTAAAAATTTCATATTTATTTTATTTTTAAAAAAATAAAATATAAATAAGGCAAAAACACCATAATATGCAACCAAAGAAAGAATAAAAAAATAATAATAATATTTAAAATTATTCATGTAAGATATAAAATAATTTCATGTGGATATAAAAGCGAAGAAATCTTAATTAAAAAAAGAATAAGAAGATGAATAAGAGTAATTAAAAGAAGATCAATTAAATAATAAAGATAAAGAAGATGAAGAAAAATAAGGTTCATAATCTTAAACCAAGCTAAATGGTTTATTAAAATATTTCAATACTAAAACTAATAAAGGCAAAAATTACGATAAAAAGAAAAAAGTAAATAATGATTCAAATTAAAAACCATAATAAGAAGTAGAGGAAATTAGAACTATTATAAAAAAAAATACTTGAATGGTTTAAACCTTCTAATATATATATTAAAAATGCACGGCTTTAAAATTATAATTTTTTCGTTGATCATAAAGCAATTAATGAGCATTAATAAAATAAGGAACCTTAAGAAAATATTGATCATCAAAAATTCAAATAAATTAAAGATTTATAATAATAATAGGAAGAAACAAAGTAAAATAATGATGATTCTACTCCTCTTATAACATCTAATAATGAGACTGAATAAAATAAAATAGATTTAAATCAATAAAACTTATTGGAATACAACATGAGCAATAGTATAAAAATTAGAAATAATAGATTGAGCAATAACATTTAATTAAATAATAATGATATAAATACATAATTAGCTCATGAAAATTTATAATAAAAAAATTACAAAAAGAATACTACTTTAAAAAAAAGAATAAAATTAAAGTCTATAATAGTTAAAAGATCAAATCATAAGAATCTATATTGAAATAAAATAATAAACCTAAAATTCAATAAAAAGAAACAAAAAATTAAAATATTGTAGAAATTAGTTCTAAATTTTTTTCTAGATTAAGAAAAACGTTAATAATTAATAAAATTATTGGAAAAAAACCACATAGTCTCTTCTATAATCCCAGAAGTCATATTGAAATGAAAGAATCTGGATTTCTTTTTGATAATGATTCTGAAAAATAAAATACTGAAGAACAAGAATAATAAGAAAATTTTTAAACTAAATAATCATAAAATATCAAAAGTTTTTTTTTTTTTTTTTTTTTAAAAAAAGTATATTTGTTTAAAAAGTCAAAGAGTATTAAACTTCAGGAATAGCTAAAATAAAATAAGCTTTTAATAAAGGAAAATTTACTGAAAAATAAAAAACTTAAAGAAATAGTATTACTTCATCATCAGGACATGGTTTAAAAATAGTAACAATAAGATATTATAAAAATAAAAAAAATAAAAAAAAGATTAAAGATATTAATTAATCATCAAGTACAAGTGAAGAAGAACAGATGTTTGATGATATTCAAAAAATTGATTAAAAATCAGATGATTCTTTATTAATTGAAAGAAATTTGCTTTAAAATCTCGAAAAAAAAGAAGTAAAAGAATAAGAAAATGCAGTAGGATAAAGTGTAGGTTCATCAAATAGTATAAATACATAAAATGCAGTAAGAATGTTAAGATAATCCCTAAAAAATGTAAATACACCTTTGATTTTGAAACTTTCTAATTATTTAATTCTTTTTTGTGTATAATACTTTTTGCTTTAGGACTTACTTAATATTTAACTTTGGTATAAAATTTTACATAATTTTAAACTGAACTACTTATAGTAGATAAAATTAGTAATTATACATAAACTTTAGTCCAGCTTTAACTAAGCTATAATGATTTTTATATGATTAATCGAAAATATTTTAGTGAGTAATATTATAATAATACTTGGTGGATATAAAATAAGGCTTTCATCAAAGAATACTTGAATATATTTGTCCGTTTCTCACAAGACGATTTATCATAAGCAGGAGAACAATTAATAGGATAAAAAGTAATTAATTAAATAAATATATATATATATATGTATAATATATATATATATTAATATATATTTATTTATTCTTTATAAATAAATTAAAAAAAGGATTTAAGATAATATTTATTTGAACCAATGAATGTTTATATGTTAGTAGCAAAAAGTAAAACCACTCAATAAATTAATTATTAAAAGTATTTAAGATTATTTATTAATGCTTTAAATTAAACTATAGATTAAGATTAAGACTTTTTTTCTCTTTAGAATTTTGAAACTAATGATTATCTATATTTTATAGAACAAAATAAGCAAAATATGATATAATAAAATATCTTAAATATGTAAAAATTGGACTAAATTCTAATAAATCTAATAGAAACGATAAAAACTTAATTTTTAAGTAAATGGTCTTTATAATTCATATTTATTTTTGTGTCTTTTATATTTATATATCCTTCTCTTCTGTAATCAAATGTTAAAATACACGATTCATTAGTTCTTTTTACTAAAATATCCCTTAAAGATATCGATTTTTATTCAGAACATTATAAAAGGATATATTTGTGTTTAAATTCTATTGAAAATACATCTTCTTAAACAAAAGAAGTTGAAAAAATTGTTCTAAACGAAAAAATTATGTAAAATTAAAATAAAAAAATGTAAGATTCAAGATCCGTAAATAGAACAAGGTTATATAAAGGCGTAAAAATTAATAAAATCAATTACTTTCTTAAAATTTTTGGAATTGCCTTATTTTTTCTTACATTTGTGGCTTTAAAAGATTATCCAATATTTTTATATGTTGAAGATATGGAAATTTTGAAAAATTTACATATAAAACAGCATAATTTAATGAATAATCATACTTATTATAGTCTCTATTATTTTGACTTATTAAAATATATAATCGATAATTACTAAGATTAATAAATTGAAGATACTTATTAATAGTTTATTTAATACAAGCAGAAAAATGCAACAGATATACTTATGGAAAATTTCTTGTTTTTTGGAAAATTAGATATTTAATATTAAACTTTTGTAACTAAAATTATGAATGATAATATTTGTTTAAATGTCATGCAATTTAATTAGTATTTTTTTTTCTTTATTAATTTTTATTTTATTTTTAATTAGAAATACTATTTAATATAAAATATGTGAAAATTCAGGAAGAGGTACACTTAATTTAGGATATTAAAATTATTTTATTTTTATTGAATCAAAAATGGAATCTGAAATTGAAACATTCTACACAACTAGAAAAACAAAAGATTATGAAGCCAAAATATTATTTATGAGTGCATAAAATAGTAAATAAAATTACGATTTTTAATATATGAGAATCATTATTTAGAGAGTTTCTTTTAAATTGTTTGAACAAGAAAGTGTAATTTTTTATTGTTTGCCTTAATTTGTATTTTTTATTTATAATTTTTATTTTTAAAAGAAAACTATTTAAATTGGAATTGATAAGTTGCTATTATAAAATATGATATTAATGATTGTCTTTTATTTTTTATTAATTTTATTTTATTTATTTGTCTGGCTTAATAAATATAAATAATTATAAAGAGATTCATAATATGTCAACAGCTTTATTCTTTTAATCCCTATATAACTACACAGAGAAAATTAGTATTTACGTTCATATCTCAAAAACAAATTAAATATAAATAGTTTAATTTACTCTTGATTAAAATGAAAAATATTAAATAAACTATTTTCAAAGTTAAAATATTATTATTCTTTGTATTTATTAAATAAATAAATTATAAAATTAAAAATAGTAAAATAGTAAAATTATAAGTTAAATAAATATACATAAATTGTAAATATAATTCTCTTTTCATAATTGTTAATTTTATTCTTTTTTTTAATGTTAACTAACACTTATTTAGTTTTAGAAAATATGCATTCAGCTTATTTAATTTTATTACTTAAGATTTAAACGTTTTTGCCAATAGATTCATTAATTTTATTAACTCTCTACTTATATAAATCAATTTTACAAATCTAAACAATAATCGGATTTTAAAATTACCTTTGCTATCTTGCAATATTATATTGTCCTAAAAATTTACTAACTTTATCTTCCAATTTTCTAGAATCACAAAGATATTTTTTTTTAGTGCCATGGTATTGTTATTTAAGGTTGAAAATTCGATCATCTAAATACTTTAATTCATGTTAAATATATTCAACTTATTCATTATCATTATCCCTATTATTATTCTCATCCTAATAATTATTATTAGTAAAATCCCTTTGTTCCAAAACACAGGCATCTTCTCTAATTTAATATAATTTTTCTATTATATTATCTAATTCTCCCATAAGTCTATCTTAATTAACCCTATCGAATATTTCAATTTCTTAAAAATACATATTTTATTAAACAGCGCTAACAAAGAGTTAACATTCGATATCAGATGTAGAATATCCTTTTATTTTTTTCCAACTATTCTTCTAAAAACTCAGCCCTTGGTTTATCAAATAAAAGCTCCATTTCAGTTCTTAGAACCCCTATTTCCCTATAAATATTCGAAATATCAATTTATATTTATTGTTAATTTTCTAAATTTTAATTATCTTAATTATTATTAAGTTATTATTAATTTAAAATTGAATCAAAATTAATTTCTAAATTTTAATTTTTTCCCTAAAATTCACCAAGCATTTATTTTACTTCCCTAATAAATTTTTCGAATTTCTAATCAACATAGTTATCACCTTTATTAATATTGCTACTGTTGTTTTAAAAAAATCCATTATTTTCATTATTATTTTATTCCAATAATTATAAATCTTTTTTTAAATTATTTATTTGAGAAAATGCATTTTTTAAGTTTTTCTCTATTTTCCCAAATATTTGATCATAAGATTTTATTTCTTCTTTTCTTCTAATATTTTTATTTTTTTTCTATTTCTACTTACTTTTTATTTAAGCTTTTGATTTATTATGGATATATATCTAATATTTCAAACAAAGGTATTAATGATTCTTATTTACTAAATAATTTACTGATATTGAATTCTAACGCTTCTAAGCGTTTTTCTATTTATAATGTGTTTTCACTTTATAATAGTCGAGTCGATTATTACAATGATAAAGCCTAACACTATTTGGTCATATTTAATTAAGATATTCCTTGTTGTCTTTCTTAACTTAATATTTTTGTAAATTCAGTTTGATTGTGACTTTATTCAAATTTGTTTTTATTATTATCTTTCATTTTATTATTTTAATTCCTTTTTTTTAATTCAAAAAACATTTAATATATTTGAATTACATATGTTTGTAAATTACTTTTTTTTTAATTATTTCAATATATTTATTAAATAATATTTTTTAAAAAAATAATTATTTTAATAAAATATAATTAATTCTTTTCTTGTATTATAAATTATTAATAATATATAGTTAAACAATTTAGTATAAATAAATATTTATATAAATTTAGAAATATTAATATCAACTTAATAATTATTTATTTAATATTTAAAGATTATTTTAAATAAATTAATAAAAAATACATTTATTTTTATTGTAAATATACTTTAATAATAGAAAAAATATATTAATATATTTTTTCAATAAAGAAATAAATAAATTAAAATTATATATAAAATATATATATATATATATATATATATATATATATATATATATATAAATTAAAGAAAATAAATTTATAAATGATTTCAAGAAACATATATAGTTTATTCAGAAAAGCAAACTAATAATCTATTATAAGCCAAAACATAAAAAATTGGTTTGGAAGTGCAGTAGTAAATCATAACGATCATCATGATCATCATGGTCACAATGAACATCATGATCATGGGCATGTAAAAATAATAAAAAAATAAATCTAAAATTTTAAAATAACAATTTATTTAATAACTAATAAATAAAAAAAGAGTGTATATTTAGTCAGAGATAAAACATAATTTCAAATTAAAATTTCGTAAAAAAATTTATAAATTAAAATAATTAATCATTAATATATAATTTATTTCAAAAAAAACATATAAAATAAGGATTAAGAATTGGTTTCTATTTATGGATTTGACGATGTTAATGTGCATGAACATCATGATGAAACTGACCCTTATGCACATATTAGAAATAAACCCTTTTTATCGTAATTTTTTATTTATACAAATACAATTCTTCTTTTAAATAAAAGAAAATATATAATTTTATTATTTTATTTTTATATTTTTTTGTTATTTTGTTTAATTTAAAAATTAATCTTATTATTTTAAATAAAATAAAAATCAATTAGATTTGAAAGATTATACTTTGCTGATCCTTATTATATTCCTGATGAAGTAAATCCTTTAATGAATGAACCTCATGGCTATTTAACAAACGATGATGTAATATTTTTATAAATAAAATTATTATGATTAAAATTATATCATTTTTTAAAGCCTTTAGATACAAGACCTAACTTTGAAGTTTCCACTTTATAATTTTTATATATTGCATTAATGGGTATTGGTATAACTATAATTTTCGGACATCAAGGATTAAATAGATAACGTCCTGCAGGTAATTTTATTTTTTATTCAATAAAATACTAATTTTTTTTTTTTAGAATTATTATTTAATGCTAATTTAACTGCTGAAAATATTGAAGAAAAATTAAGAGAAATTAGAATTTAAAACTAAGAATTAGAAAATTAAAAATCTGGATTAAATGATGAGTTAGAATCACTTTAATGAATTATCTATTATATTTTTTTATATCTTTATAATATAATAAAATTTTTAAAAATATATAATAATAAAAATATTTATTATTAAATTTTAGAATAAGTATTATTTAAAAACATAATCCAAGTATTTATAATTTTATTAAAATTATATTTTATTTATTTTTATCTAAAGAAGATAAAATATGATATTAATTTTAAAAAAGAATAAGAGATTTTTAATTTTTATATATAATGAATATATGTAATATAATATTAAATCACACAATTTATAACTAAAACTTAGAAAAACAAATAAATAAAAGAATAATTATTATAAAATTAATATATAAAAAACAATTAATCATTTAAATATTTTTATTTTGTTAAAAATATCAATTGATTATAATAAATATATATGTAAATTTTTGTGAATATCAAAAAAAATAAAATGCTTTTATATAGTAAAATTTTATTTTAAAATGTTTAAATAAAATATTTGTTAAAATTAAAACAATTTAACATGCAACTAACTAAATTATATACTTTTAATATTTATCTAAAAATAAATATATTTTGATTTTTGTTCAATAAACTTTAAGTTTAGTTCTTCTCCAGTTTCTTCTTTTAGAGTTATATCTATAAAATAAAGATTTAAAATATATTAATAAAAATGTAAATTATTTTAATACCTAATATTGTTATCAGTTTTATATCTATACCAGTTAGGTAAAGGACGATTCTATTTAATTTTTTTAGATAAACGTTTTTTGAAAATCAAGGATTTATGAGCTCCCTAGAAAATTTAAAAGAATTTTATTAAATATTTTTATATTTATTTTTTATATTTGTTTTTATGTTACCATTTTGATCTATTTTTCTTTTTTTTTTTAATTTTTTTTTCTTTATAAATATAATATAATTTTAGATTTATTTATTTTTATTTATATTTAATTTTTTAAATATATATACATTAAATTAATAAATTAATAAAAAAATTGTATTAAAATTAAAAGATTTCTTTTAGTAAAATATAAAATTTATAAAAAAAAAGTACACAAAAATTTTTAATCCATTAATTTATGAATATATATAAGATAAAAAATAATTGATTATATATGCAATTCTTACTTTTATATATAAAATAATTTTTTTTATTATAAATAATAATTAACCAAAAAAAAAATGGATCTAGAATACGAAGAAATACAAAACAATTATTACAATGATATTCAGTTACAAGAATAAAGAGATTTATTTGAAAATCCCCCAAATGAAAATAAAAAGATATCAATAAAAGACTTTAATTTAATCAAAGTTATTGGAAAAGGATCATACGCCAAAGTAGTATTAGTAAAAAAGAAATCAGACGGGAAAATATATGCAATAAAAATGTTAAAAAAATCCTACATAGAGCATAAAAAATAAGTCGAACATACAAAAATAGAAAGAAATATATTAGTATCAGCCACTCATCCATTTATAATAAAGCTCCATTATTCATTTTAAAATGAAAGAAAATTATTTTTTGTGCTAGAATATTGCCCAGGAGGGGAATTATTTAATCTATTATGCAAATACAGACGCTTTGATGAATACACAACTAAATTCTATGCCTCTTAAATTGTTTTAGCATTAGAATATTTACATGAAAGGAATATTATATATAGAGAGTATAAAAAAAATAAAATATAATAAGTATAAACAATTACATATATATATATATATATATATATATATATATATATATATATATATATATATATATATATATATCCATAAATAGTTTAAAACCTGAAAACGTATTAATTGATAAAGAAGGATATTTGAAAATTGCTGATTTTGGTCTTTCAAAAAAAAATATACATGGATAAACAGCCGTTTCTATTTGTGGAACTCCTGAATATTTAGCTCCTGAAGTACTTTTAAAAAAAGGACATGGAAAACCTGTTGATTGGTGGACCCTTGGGTGCTTTATCTATGAGTTAATTACTGGTTTGCCACCATTTTATAAAGAAGATAGAAAATAATTATTTGAGTGTATCAAATATAATAATTTCCCTTAAATCAAAGATAGTGTTAAAGCTTCTCCAGAGCTTAAAAATCTTATTTCAGGACTTTTAGAAAAAAATCCTGATCAAAGGTTAGGATATTAAAGCAGTAATTAAATAAAATAACATCCCTTTTTTGCTAAAATTAAATGGGATTATCTAATTAATAAATAAATCGTGGCACCTTTTATTCCGAAAATTAAAAATGAACTTGACACTAAATATTTTGACCCAGAATTTGCTAAATTAGATATATAATCTTATGGATCGGAAATAAACTCATTAGAAAATTAAGTTAAATATGAAGGTTTTTATATTTTTATTTAAATTTACTTAATCTATTGTTTTTATTTTTATAGATTTTTCTTATTAAGCAGAATCACTTAAATGATTTTTTCTTTTGATAATAAAAATATTATGTAGACAATAATATATATATATAAACTTTATAATCTTTTACCAAAATTTCTTTTAAATAAATAATTATAAAATTTATAATTTATTATTATATACATAATATTTTTTACTTTTAAAAAATTCAATTTAATTCTTTATATATTTATTAAAATTATTTATATAATTATAGAATATATTTTTTAAAAAAATATAAATATAAAATTGCGAAAAAAATATTATCAAAATTTGTATCAAAAGAATAATAAAAGAAAAATCATCAATATATATATTTATCATTTTTTTATACTTTTAATTTAATATAAGTAGATATTTTAAGTGAAATTTATTATTTTTAATCCAAATTTAAATTTAAATATATGTTATATATTTTATATGATTTTTAAGCATATAAAAAATAACAAGATTATCCGAATAAAGATTTTAAATTTAAAAACAATTTATTTCATAAATATTTTTGAAATAAATAAACATAAATAATATGTACAATGATATTAATAATTTTATTTGTATAGTTTAATAATAAAATATTTTAAATATATAATATGCCTATTGTATATTGAAAAAAGAAATTCTTTAAAAAATATTTATTTAAATTACAAAAATAAAGTATTACTAATAATATTTTTTTAATTATATTTATTTTTATAAAATATTTTTTATTTTGGATATTTTTCTTATTTAATTTATTTTTTAAATTATTATTTTTCTGATAAATTCTGATTTTTTCGGTTCTCTTTAAATACTATTTCCCCGTGGAACAATAAAAATATTATTAATTTTAATTAAAAAAAATATATATTTTTTTTAAAAAAAAAACACAAATACAAATTAAATTAACAAAATAATAATTAAAATTAAAAACAAAAGCAAATGAGCAATAATAACAATAATAATAATTCTAATTCAATAAAAAACATAAAAGATTTATATGAAAAAATTATTGAAGAATTTAATCAATAATTAACTAAATAATCTTAATAAGGATAATGGGATGATTTACCTGAAGAAGTTATTGATAATTTAATTAACGTATTTTTATAAAAAAATTAATTTTAAAAAAATATAAAACCAAATCAAATAAAAATGTCATCTCAAAAACATTTAATTCTATTTATTTTATAGATTTATATCAATTGATTTTTTTTTTTTATATAACTTTTAATTTTTTTTTAAAAAAATAAAGTTATGGAAAAAAAACTTAGATGAGAAAAATGTTTTTGAAGAAACTGCTGATTTATAATATAATGTAAATTTGTAAATAAATATATATATATTTATAATAATAAAAAGGTTGATAAAACAGACTAAAGTACCCAAATTAGAACCATCTCAAGTAACCAACAAAAAAACTAACAAAAAATAAACTTGAAGGACAATACTGTGAATTAAATAATGTCAACAATCTAAAATAATAACTAACTTAATAGTGAACCTCATAAAAAAGTAAAGCTAAATACCTAAGAATTATCCTAATTATAACAATAAACATGTAAGAAATATATAAATTATATTTATATACGTATTTTTATAAATATCAATTTAAAAATAGAATCAGTTGCTATTTTAGGTTAAGAAGATATAAAATAGGAACACACAGGGCAACAAAGTAGTCCTTTTTTCGGAATATAGAAAGACTAAGAATAGTCCTCAACTTTTACTCTTAATTAAAATGAATAATTATAAAGCCATTAAAAAATAGGATTTTAAAAGTATAATTTGAACTAAGAATTGACTACATCTCCGACCCAAGCTTTAAATTTGATCAAATAGTAAAGCAAAAATAAAATTGCAAAACAGAATTTTCTTCAAAATGTAAAACTGGAAGACAATATCGAAAATGAGATAGGCGAAAACTAAGAAGAAAAAGAAGAACGCTGGATTGTAAAATGAAGTAATAATTCTTATTTAAAAAAAAATATGTATTTTTTAGCACGATGAAGATTAAGACGACATTTCAAACGTTTCAGAAAAATCAGAAGAAGGAGACAGAGACATCCAGAATCAAAATAATTAAAACTAAAATGCAAATAATTGCTTTTTGAACGAAAATTAAGAATTCAAAACTTCGAATTTCTTATTTGGACATTACTAATAAATTAAAAAAAAAAATTCAAAAAAGTTCAAAGTTGAATTTAAAAATATTATTGGGGTTATTAGAGGACATGAATATGTCTTTAATGCGTTAAATGGAGATTTAGAATGGTGAACTTTTTTTTAAATAAAATAAATAAATTTTACATAATGAAAAAATATATATATATATAAATTTTAAATATTTTTTTTTATAATATTTTTTTATTATTATATTTTCATAATTAATTCAAAAAATAAATAATAAAGTATTTTTTTATAATATTATTATAATTAATATATAAAGAAAAATTAATATAAAATATAAGAAACATTATAATAAAATAAAATAATTAAGATTAATAAAAAGTTTAAGAATTCAAAAATTAATAACCTAAATCAGTAAACAGATATTATTTTTTAAAAATATAAAAAAATAGATAAAAAGTAATCATGATATTTTAATTAATTTAATAATTATACATTATCGAATGCATTGTTTAATAAAAAACAAAAAAATAGTTAAAAAATTAAATATTAATATTATTAATAATAGGTAAAAAAAAAAATCATTTTTAATAAATATTTTAAAAATATAAATATTAATATATGCATATTATTTAAAATTTAAAAGAATTTTTAAATATAATAAATTTAGTTTTATTTTATTTATATATTTAAAAATATAAATAAAATATTCTTATTTTTAATTTTGCATTTACTACATAAAATTAAAAAAAAAAAAAATTCATATATAAATATATATTATAATTTTATAATACATTTTATTATATAAAAAGATTAAATTTAATTATATTTTTATTTATTTTTCACTATTTTTTATATCAAGCTTATATAAAATTTATTTGAAAAAATTATTTTATTAATTTTATTTATCTTAAATAAAACCATTATTATTTATATTTAATATAATACAAATAATTTTATAAGAAAAATTAGTAAATTAAATATTAATTCCTAATATTTAATTTCTGTATTTTTTTACAAATAAACTATTTTATAAAGAATAATATCAGAATTATAAATTATGAATCCAGAAATCAAAAGAAATAAAAATTTAAATAATAGTATTATTACTTTATCTTTTAATTTAACAAAAATCTAAATATATTTATATAAGAAAATCCAATAATAAAAATTATTTTCCACTAAAAAATTTTTGACCAAACTCTTATTTTATAGGAAAAGTAAAACTGAAACAAAAATAATAAGTGTTATTACCTACTATATATTAATAATAATAGCTAATCCAAAAGTAGTAATGGTAATCTCAAGCAGCAAATATATCATTAAATTTTATATTTTTTAAGAATTATACCCTTAAAATCATTCTTCAACACATATCACATAGAAAATTTCATTTAATCCTAAAGATTAAATTGCAAAAGCGAAAAAGTACAGTAACTTAAGATGCAGCACCTTGATAAATAATACTTGCGAAATTTAATTTTAAATAGGATTTATTATATTATTTATAATTATTTATTAGACTGCTTGAAAAAACTTCACGCTATTTATTCTTGATATAATTTAAATGAATATAAGGTTTATCTTTAGAAATTTTATACTAAACTAATGCTCCTACAGTAATATATTATATTTTATTGTTTCATATAATACATTATTTCCTTATTTAATATCGTATTCGTTGTTAGCTATTATATATCATTAATATTGTAGAAATTATATTTGTTTAAACTAAAATAATTTTATAAACAAATTTGATTAAAATCATGATTTTAATACAAAAATCATATAATATTATGCTTGAAAAAATAAAATACTTATAATTACGAAATCACATATAATACTTTTAATTGTTTAAAATTAACTTATTTTTATTAATATGTTTGATTGTATCGATTGTAAAATTATCTAAATTTAATAAATGGGATAAATAAATGAATATAATGATATATTTAAAGATATTAAAATTGAGTCTAAATCATATATTTATACTATTATATGAAATTTACATCTTTTTAATGAAATTACTAAATCTGATAATATATAAATAATAATAAGAAAAAAAATATCTATTCTTTATATATTGAAATTCGAAATTTATATTAAACAATGTTTAAAAAATGTCTGGTATTTTTTTTTAATAAACATACATAATAAATAGATTTATATAAAAAACACTAAAATAAAAAAAATATTATACTATTTAAAAAATTTCAATTTTTAGATTTAAAAAATGCATAAATATTAAACTTAATTTTTATTTTTTTTATTTATATAGTAAAATTATTTATAAAATAAAATATATTTAATTTATTTAGAACAAAAATAAAATAAATATTAAATTTAAAAATAATTGTTTCTTAATATAAATAATGATTATAATTTAATATAAGATTTATTTAAAATTTTGTTTACAATATAGATGTTTAATTTTTCATTTTAAACATAATAAGATTAAAAATATAAATAAGATTATATTATCTTTTAAATGTATCTTTTTAAAATAATAATATTAACAAAATATAATATAAAATTAATATATTCGATAATTTTTATAGAAATATAATTAATGTAATTTAAAAAATATAATCTATATTTATATTAAGAAGTTAATTAAAAATGAAAACTATATAATTTATAATTAATGATAAATAAAAAAATAAAGAATTAAGAAAATGTTTTTATAAATATATGAATTAAATAAATTATAATAAATAAAAATATATATATATATATAAATAAATATAAAAATTTATATATATACATATATACATATATAAATATATATATATATATTATTTTTAGTTTTTTTTATTAATAAAATAATTTTTTATTTATTTTTTAGAAAATTTTGATAATTAAATAAATTTTATAAAATAAATAATAAATATTAAAAATATCATTTTAAATATGTATAAAAATGTAAATAATTATTTAAATTGAAATTTTAATTTTATTTAAAATTAGATATTTGAAAAACTCTATGATTAAGGCCAATAACTAAATGAAAAAAATATTAATTAATATCAGAAAAAAACTAGAATTAGATTAAATTTAATTTATAGGTTGCACATTTCATCCATAAATAAATTACCGAAATAGATAAATTGAATATTGTCAAGAGCCTATATTTGAAAGAACTTTACAATGGAAAAAGTAAGTTGAATAAAAGATATAATCTTAAAATTATGACGAATTAGATTTTTAAGAATGCACTTTTAAACCATAAATAGTTTAAAAAAATTAAAAATTTATAAATAAAATAAACAAAACAAAAAGATTAAATATGTAAAAAACGATGAAACATTAGAAAAAATGAATACAAAAGGCGTTGCTTAATATTTAAAAAGGCAATATACAGCAAAATAAATGAAAGAACAAAAACAATAAATTTTGGAATCACCTATAAAAAAAAGAGATAATTATTAATATAAAGTAACTAAACCTAAAGAACCCTAATTAGGATTATTTTAGAATAAAATTAAATCTTTAAATCGAGTATTATAAATATATATTTAATTTATTAAATTAAATTAATATTTAAGCCTTTAGTACCTAAGCATTTAATGAATTCTTATGAAATTATTTTGCACTCATAAAATTAATCATTCACTAATCAGCATTCAATTAAAAATAATAATAATATTGAAGTAATTATAATATTTAAATATTTTATAATAATATAAATTAAATATATGTAGACTTATGAACAGTAAAGTCATATAAAAAGTAAAAATTAGTACATCTAAGCAATTAATTAGCTTCATTAATCATTACATAATATGGAATTGACATGAAAGATATTATCTATTATTTTATATATATTTATATTAATCGATTTTTATAAATACTAATTATAATAAAAATATTAATCTTGATAAAATTAAATTAGTTTAAAAAACATTTAAAAATCAATAATTAGTTTACTTTTAAAATATATAAATATATAAAATTATATATATATAATTGAATATATAAAATTTGTTTTTATAAAAATTTAAGTTAATTAAAATATTTAATCAAATATGTAATTTTTCAAAATTATATTAGGTTTATAAAATTTAGTCTTTATCTGAAATAATTTGTAATTATTTAAATCAATATTTTTGTGGTTTGAAATAAAAAAATATGCATAATTAAATAAATTTGTGTAAAATATGATACATAAGCTTTATAAAATTATAATAAAAAATCATTTATAAAAATTAAAAAGTTAGTTATTTTTAAGTTTATTTAAAAATAGTTTTTTGGAATTAAGACAAAAATATAATACGAAACAAACATAAAAAACTAACTTTTTAATTTAAAGGAAAATAAATTAAAAATAACTATTATTTTGAAAAAAATATATATATTTTAAAAATTAAATTTGTAAATGAAAATTAAATAATAACTAACTATTACTTTAAAAACTTTTAAATTTAGTAAATCCTAAAAATTGTAATTATTATCAAGCTTATTTATTATTAAATTAAATTTAATGACATATAATCAGAAAACTTTTAAAACTAATTTAATTAATCGTCCTATAAAATTTAAAAATTAATGATGACCTAACGTAAAATATTTAAATTATTTTAAAGTTTATTAAAATTGCTTTAAAAAAATCCTGAACTAACATTTATTTTATTTCCATAAACTTAAATTCTTTATTATTTTTGAGTTTTTTTTTTAATTATTTTTTCTTTGAATAAAATCTAAAAATCATCATGACTACACACATAAATTTGATATAGAAAATAAAAATAGTTTAAATATTTATTTCTCTTTTCAAAATCTATTACTATTATAAAAAAATGATATTTTGTTATTATTAATAAGTTTTTGTATTTCAAATTAACTATTGTAATTAGCTTTTCCATTTTATGTTTATTGTTTTTTTTATACGAATATAAATAATAGTTGTATTTCTATAATATTATTTTTTTCATTTTCTCTTGTAATCTAACATATTTATAAAATATTAATAAATTTCAATTTTGCCTTTAATTTTTTTTGAAAAATTAACTACTATTTATTTAATAAATAGATATGTATTAAGAAGCATTTTAAAAAAATTAACCTTATTAATATTTAAAAAACAATATAGACTTAGTTTATGAATTAAATTTATTAAAAAATTTTAAAGAATTCTAAAATTTAAAATATTTGTGCAAAGATATATATTAAGAATTACAAATTTTGTTAATCAACATTATTTTTTAAAAGTTAAAAATATTTTTTGCTTTATATAGAAAACACATGCAATTAATCCATTCAAAAATTCGAAAAGAAACACTCTCCTATCATATATTATATACTATTTAATTTAACTTAATCAGTCTCCTATTTAATCTTAAAAATAATGCATTTTATATTAAAAAGAAAGATTGAATTAAATATCTCTTTAAGAAATGATAATCCAAGATTTATGTTAATTTATAAAAATAGTATTTTAATAGCATTAAAATATATTTTTAACTATAAAATCAAATTGAGAATTTATTATAAAGATTAAAATTTTATTGTTTTATTGATTTTACAAAAGATGTTTTAAATGTGTGATTATGTATAAAAAAAATATTATTACTAAAATTTCTATAGAATAAATTAAAAATATTTATGTAGTTATATATCTTAATTTTATTTATATAAATCATATTAATATTATTTTAAAAATATGAAATTTTTATAGAGAAAAATTAATTTAATTAGATAATGTTATACTATTATTTATTTAAAATAATAATTATAATTAATTTTTAATGCATTTAATTATTTTTTATAAAATACTTAAATATAATAATTCATTATTTGTTTTAAGTTATCAATAAATTATAAACTGAAAACTTAAACAAATATATACTTTAAGAAAAATTAAGAAATTTATATAAATTTATTTAGTTCTTGTATTTTATAAAATATATTTTTAAATCAAATAAGAATTAATATAATATTTGTTAAAAAAAAAAATAAAAAAATAAATCAGATATTATTAGCATAAAAAACCTAATACATATGTAAAAAAAATAACATCATAATATGATTATAGTGTAATATTATTAATTGATGCTATTTATAAATTGTTAATAAAAAATTATATAATCTTTATTTCTTTTTAACTTTTGATAATGATAACTATATATATGTTATTAATTATTAATAAGAATTTCAAAATAAATTTATATTATATATTTGTTTTGATAAAGAAAAAAAAAAATAGAAATCTCTATAAAAAAATATGTATAAATATAATCAATTTATTCTTAAAAATTAATATAAATAATTAGAAATAATAAATTATTAAAAGAAAATATGTAAATAATAGGCGTTAAAAATTTTTAATAATTATAAAATAATAAATAAAAATAATAAATAATATTAAAATAAAAATTAAAGTAAATTTATATTATTAAGTGCAAATTTGATTTATATATGTTTTATACAATATATAAATTATAATATATAAAAATTAAGAAAAAGAATATTATATTATATTAAATTTTATTTAATTTATTATGAAAAAAATTGATAAAAAAGTATGTATTTATAATTATTAAAAAAAAAAAAAAATATTAAAAATTTATTATAACTTAACAAAAAAAAATATAAAAGTAAAATAATAAAAAATTAATCATATAAAAAATAATATAAATATATAAATGAAAAATAAATATTATTAATTGATATAAAAATAAAATATGTTAATAAAAATATATATAAAAAATAAAAATAATAAAAAATAATAAAATTGATAATTATTTAAAATTATTAATTTATTTATTTATTTATTTATTTTTTTATTTATTTATTTATTCTTTTATTTATTTATTTATTAATAATTAAAAAAAAAAATATATTTTATATAAAAAATAGATAATTAAATAAAATATAAAAAAAATATATATATTTAAAATATTTTAATATAAATATAAAAATATCTTTTTAATAATATTTTAATTTATTTATTTAATTTATTTATATATTTTTTTTTTTATTTTAAATTTTTTTATTATGAATTTTATTAAGAATTATTTTTGGAAATATAGATGTTAGATTCTATATTTTATATATTCAAAAAAATTTATAAAATATAGAAAAGAATGGACTTTATTATTTTCAATTCCAGGATTAATTTTTTATTATGTTTATAATGGAGACTAATGGTTACACTATTAATAATATATTCTATCTCATTATTACAAAAACTAAGTTTTATAGCCTGAAGATTCTGTTAGACCTGGTGGTTATCACGAAAAGGAAGATCATTAATTAGAAGTAAGATTTTTATAATAAAATTAATCACGTTGAAAACATTGTATAAGAACAGAAATATTATAAATTTTTATTTTTTTCATTTTGTTTTGGTAAATAATTTATATAAAATTATTTTTAAAATATTATTTCAATATATATAGATTTGTCAAAATAATGCCAATAATTTATTTTTACAAAATTTAAATTATCTAAATATTATTCAAATTTATATATTTAAATATTATTTTAAAACTGCTATATTAAATAATATATTGATCTGTCCTTAAATAAACAAATTAATTTATTTAAATAAGGTCTAAAACAATAATATAAATAATAATATTCATATATTATTTATTTATTTAAACTATAATTTTAATTTTTTATTTTTATAAATATTCTGTTGAAGTTTTTATGATATTTAATTACTAGTATAATAAAATTAATAAAAAAAAATCGATATACAAATAATACTTCTTTAATACTGAAGTTTATAATTCTTTTATAAATAAATTTAACCCCTCATATTTATATATTTTTTTATTTCTTCAAATATATTTTTATATATTTTATAGCTTGAAAGTCACATATGGAAGCTAAAAACATAAATTAATGATTTGATTAATAAAAAAGATAATTCTTGCAAATGCCGAGAATATAAAATCAACTTTAGAATTATTATTGAATTAAAAGCTATTACAATTTTTGATTCTCTATCTTTTTCAACAAATAAAAATATACTGCTGATGAAATAGTGCAACATGTTAATTCAGATACTAAATTTCTATAAAAAATAATTTTTTTCCTTGTGTTTGTATACAAAGTTAGTTATTATTTTAATTTATTTCAATAATAATAATAATTTTGAATGAAAATGGATTTATTAGTATCCTATTTTCAATACATCTAAATGATGCAATAGTGCATCTACTAATAAGCAAGAGATATATCCTATTATTAAGTTGTTATTTACTTTTATTATTATTAATTGACATCATTCTTAAAATTATTACAGTAATACTTATTTTTTTAAATAAATTTTTGATTTATAATATTATGTTTATTTTTAAAATAAATAAAAAATAAAGAAAATTAATGTAATTAAAAAAAAATATTTTGTAAATAATATATATATTTTTATAATATCTGATTTTATTATTATAGAATTTCCTTAAATTTCTATTTTTAATTATTTTATTTTAGGCAATTATGTAATGAATAACATTAATATTATTTTTTCTTTTATAAATATAAACTAAATACGAAAAAATAGTATAATCTAATAAATTATATTTTCTATAGATTTAATAATACCAATACAAGAAAAAATAATATTAATGTATATCTAATAAAATTATTATCTAAAAATATATTATTTACAAAAACTCCAATAAAAAAATACATCAAAAAATTTAACAAGCACTATAATTTTAATCATTTTATGTTTAATCTATTTGATTATTTTATATAATAGTATTTATTTTTGATTCGTAAGCTATATCAATTTTTTATCTTTTTACTTAAAAATTATAACAACTTTTTTACTAAAATTGAAAACTTTGACTTTTTTATTTAAACAATTCAGAAACGTTACTTTTTTCTTTCTCATAGTATATTTATTAAATATAATGTTTTCCTAATAATTAAGGAGGGTAAAATTTACTTACATTTTAGCCTTTACCCCCAAATTTCTCTTCTAATTAATCTGGATTATAGTATTTTAATAAAACTGAAGTAAAATTGCTTTTATCAACAAATAAAATTTTATTTTATTGTTTTTAATTCAAAAATGATTTAGCCAAATTCCAAGATAATTTAAAAGAAAACGGAGGATTTAACATAAAAGTTTTATATAAACAAGAAGTAAAATTTTGCTACATAGTTTATATTATTTCTTTTATTACAGTTATTGGTAAATCAGTAAAACTTAATTAATTCAAATCTATAAAAACATTCCAATTTTCAATTTTAGAATTTAAAAAACAGCAATCTTATACAATTTACAAAATATGAATGTATGCATTTAATATGGATTCCTTAGTATCTATTTTTAAATCTATTTTTTAAACGTTAAAAACTAGAGTTGGCCTTAATTTTTTATCTCTTCCGGCTAAATAAATATAACCATTTTACTTTTTTTTATTTTATTTTTAAATTTAACTATTTTATTTATTAAGTTTAATTTTTTATTATAAATTAATTATTTATTTACACAATTTGCATCTTATTGATTTTTATAATTTTTAAAATTTTTTATCATAAAAGTAAAAAAATTATATGTGCAAATTTTATAATTTTTTTTAATTTTACTAAATGTTATAATGATAAAGTTTATAAAGTAAAATTTTAAGGATTTTAGAACCAGTTTATATATTCCAAAATATTATTGTAAGCCTTTTTAACATCAAATTAATTTCCATATAATTATTTTAAAAGATATTCCTTTTGCTAAAATCTAATATATAAAATTAATTATTTTACCATTATTATAGTACTTACAATTAATGATTTTAATTTTATTATTATATGTAATTTTATAATTCATTTATTTTTTAGATTTCTTGATTTTCATACTAAACGTTTGTATATATAAATCTATCCCTTATATCGCCATAATAAGTAATAATATCATCATCTTATGGTTTTTATATAAAATTAAATTAAATTTATATATTTATTAATTTTTTAATAACAAAACTAATATAAACTTATTTTTTTAAAAAAATATAACCTTCTAAAATTAATTGTTTTAATTCTTCATCTTATATTTTTAAATGAGGATATTTATCTTTATATTTATTCATTCAAAATATCGGTTTTATAATTAAATATTTTATTAATTAATACAGATAAAATTTTTAATATAATATTTTTATCAAATTAATATAATTTAAAAGCTATTAATGTATTTTTAACTCCATTATTTTTTAAAAAAGTATTTTTTTAATTATATAATAATTTTATTTTTTAATTACTTCTCATTTATTAAATTTGTAATAAAAAAAAACAAGAACAAATACAATTTAAAATAATAATGTTGTTTTTTGATAAAAAGTTAAATAAAATTATATTTTATAAAATAATTTTTTTCAAAGTTCAATTTTTTTACTATTTTAATTAGTATTTTATTATTATTTATCTTTTTAAGAACTTTAATTTTATTAAGGTTCAACTTTTTAATTTTCATTTTATTGGTTATTAAAATCACTTTAACTTTATTCTTTATTAGATCCTTATTTGTTTTCAGGAGAGATTACACCTTATTATTTAAATTGCTCCATTTGGATATCACTAGCTCTTTTTTATTAAGCCTCGTATTCGATTTCAGCTTTAAGTACTTCATATTTGTAACTGCCTACTTTCACCTCGTTATCAGGAATAGGTTAAACCCATTCTTTTGAAACTAAAGGTTTGATGTATTAAATAAACTTATTTGGAGTATTTTGATACATAATTTAAATAGGTTTATTATATTAACCAATTTTATACATTCTGAAATGAGGAAAATTAGTTATTTTTATATCTTCTAGATCATTTCTTTGTACATCTATTCTAGCAAATAATATATTAGCATTATTTTTCATTCTATAGGCGGTTCTCCAGAAGAAATCTCTTTAAGCTACACACTCAGAACATCCTAAATAATAAAAGAATAAAATTACATCTTATTCTGTATTGTTTTTTACATATCTATCCCAATCATTTCTACTTAATCTTTTTACCAAAAGTTCAGCTTATTCGCCATCTGTTAACGGAGTTTCTGAATTATAAATAGCTTCTAATTTTCCTGCATGAGCCTCTTCATAAAATTTAATAATAGCTTCTTTTGTTATATTTTTTTCTCTAAAAGGAATTTTTATAGGAATATTATGCCCAAAATCAAAATAACCTAAAGCAGGTATTTATGTTCTATTTAATCTCAGTTCATTATAAAAAAATGAGCTTTCGTAAGGATTAGTACCGTTAACAATTCCTAAAATGGCTTTATTATAAAAGTGTTCTCTAAGATTTTTAAAAACACCTTCGTAACCTGTCATATTATATAGATTGTGTCCATTATAAAATTGATTAACGGACATAATCAAAGTAGGGAGATTTTCAGATTTTAAATCTTCAAAAGTATTAGAATTAATGAATCTAAATCCTCTAAAATTATAAGTTTTTAAGAAATGAATAATTGCATTCATATTTTTTAAATCTCCTTTATATTCATTATAATGGTTTTACCCAAATTTATTTTCACCAATATTTACAGATATTATTTTTGCAGAATCTTTCTTTACTTTGAAATAGTCTATCATGTTTTATTCAAAAGAATGAAGGAAAATAAATTCGGTTTTTGTATTTGCCAATTATTAATAAGCCTAAAACTCTTCACTGTCTTATTCATATCCTACAAATACTACCATATCATTTTATTTATAAAACCTATTTTCTAATGCTTCTATTGATTAAATTGGTTTAGATGCGCTTTTTCGGAATTTCAAATATTTCTTTAACCAATTTATTAAATCTTCGTTAGTTAAATATCCTTTGTATTTTTCTTGTGTTTTACCGTGTTTCTCAAACAAATATACGCTGGGGTACTCATTTATTTTTTTACATAATTCAGGATGTTCTTTTTAATAGACTACTCCTATTTCTAAATATATTTTAGCATTTTTTAATTCTTCTTCTAAATTAACGACTGTAGATAATAGCTTTTGTGATTGACGATTTTTATTATGGTATATTATTAGAGTTCGAGGGTTTTAGCTAATTAGTTTCGTGAATTTTACTTAATCTAAATAGTGAACTGATGCTTTTGCAATAAATAAAGTTATCAAAATGATTAATAATAATTTAAGCATTTTTTATATATTTCTTCTTAATTATTTAGTATCTTTTTTTATATTATATAAAAAAATAAAATATTTAAAATTATTTAGTTATTTTTTATGATTGATTTTCTGTGTTTTTATTTTTAAATTATTTAGAAAGAATGATTTAATTTTACATTATTAAAAAAAAAATTTATAATTTATACTTAAAATTTCTACACGTATATTAAATAATATAAGCTTTTTTAACGTTTTTAAAATATTGTAAAATAAATTAAATTAAAAACATTTAAATAATATATATTTATAAACAAGAATAAAAAAAATATATCAATATTTGATAAAATATTCTTTAATTTTTAAATTTTTATTACCATTAACAAATTAAAATAAAAATCTATTAACATTTAATTTCTTTAAAAAAAATATGTAGATTTATTTTTTTATATTATTATAATTTTTGTTTATTTTAAAATTAAAACTTTAATTTTTACTTACTTTTTTTATTTTTTAAAAATAAGAATTATTTATAAAAAAAATCCGAATTCCCGGGTTCGAACCGGGGACCACCAGATGACTACATAACTTTACAGTCTGATGCTCTTCCAACTGAGCTAAATTCGGTTTATTAATATATTCTTTTAAATAAACTAAACAAAGTAGATGGTAAATTATTAAATAATTAACAATTCATATTTAATATTAAACCATTTTTAATATTGGTAGTAAAATTATATTTAAATATAAATTTTTATATAATTTTTATAAATTTTAAGAAAAAAAGATTTTTTAAGTAAAATTTCAATTTACTTTTTAAAAATATCATTTTTTTGTTTCGGCATATTTATTTAAAATATTGTTTGTTTAATAGCTTTTTTATTAAAAAAAAATAAAGTTTATATTAAAACCTTTATAAAATAATAAAAACCTTTATCAAAATTAAAAAAACTTAAAATATGATTAATTTCATTTAATAAAAGGTTATGAAATATTAATATTACTAAACAAAAGTATTTTTATCGTTTTTCATATAATAAAATGTTAATAATTGAATATGTATTTAATATAATTCATTGTTTTTTTATAATAATTTATTTAATATTAATAATTTAATAAATCTTATAAAAATATTAAATCATAAATTAATTTATTATAATTTCAATAAAATATATTTTAATTATGATAATAGGAAAAAAAAAAGACTATTGATAGAAATAATTATAAAAACAAATAGAATCATCTATCGCACATAAATAAAAAATAATAATATTTTTTAAACAAAAATTCCAAATATTTTTTTTAAAAAGAAAATAAAAAAGATTAAATAAATAATATGGAATAAAAAAATTAATTTCAATAAGAGGATTTAATATAATAACCACTTAACTTTTAAACTCAATAAAATAATATTTCACCATTAAAAAGTTTACAAACAACTTTTGTTCGAAAATCAATTCCATCAACAATCCAATAATCATAAATAATAAAATCTGATAATGCTTCAATAAAAAAATAAACAGCAACAATATTATGCTGTTTATGTGGAGTAGCATTTAATGCTGGCTAAACACGAACAAATATGTGTATATAATGTATATCTAACCAAGAAGATATAACAAAAGAGATAAGTCGTTAAGAAACAATATAATTTTGTAGAATGTGCCACAGATTTAATAGTCCTCCATGGTTATATTGTGAAAAAGAATCAAAGGAAATGCTTTCATTATGTTTGAAAAAGATATAAGGCTTAAATAAAGTAAAGTTAATAGACTCGGCATTTTTATATACTGAACCTCATTCAAAAAGAATAAAATTACGTTTGACCATTTAAAAGGAAGTCTTAAACAATATAAACGTTTAATAAAATTTAATTGTCGAATTTATTGAACATTATGGTTAATGTGAAGATTGTAGAAAATAATTTACTCCTCATACATGGGGTGCTTAAATATAATTAAGGTAAAAAGTGGAGCATAAAAAGACTTTTTTATATTTAGAATAAATAATATTAAAGCAGAATGAACATGATAAAGTATTAAAAGTAGAAGAAAAGGATGATGGATTAGATTTCTTTTTTAAAACTAAAATATAAGCAACTAAACTTGTAGAATTCTTATAATCAACAATTCCTATAAAATATAAATAATCAAAACAACTGATAAGTCATGACGATAGAAGCAATTAATTTTAAAATAAATATGTCTATTCTTTAGAATTACCTAAAGTTTGTAAAGATGATTTATGTATTTTTCCACCTAAATTATGCAAAGAATTAGGAGGAGTAAATCCATTATGTTTATGTATAAAAATTAGTAATTTATTGCATTTTGTAGATACTTTTACATATAAAAGAATTGATATAATTCCTGAAAAATATTTCTATTATGAAAACGATATTATTTGCATTTCATTAAGAAATAATTCAACTGAATTTATGGTCAATTCTTATGAAAAATTATAAGTTTTTGATGAAAATAGTCAGAATTAAAGTTACAAGACTTCAATTTGTAATATTTACTAAACCAGATTAGCACGTGTCGAAATTTCCAGAACTTCTGATTGGAAAGAATTTACAGTAAAAACTCATTTAGGAGATATTTTGAAGGAAGGATGTACTGTTATTGGTTATGATTTGACAACTTTAAATCACTCAGAGGATTTTGAGAATTTAAAAAATGCTCCTGATGTTATTTTAATAAAAAGAAATTATGAAAATAATCAAGAAGCAAAGAAAAAAAGAATTTGGAAAGTAAAAAGAATGATTGATTTAGGTGTTACTGTAGAAGAAGCTTTTTAAAAAAATTTAAAAAAAAAAGATTTTTTAAGAAAAGATTAAGATTTTGAAGAATTTTTAGAAGATGTTGAAAGGGACCCAATTTTAAGAGAAAAAATAAACCTATATAGAGATGAATAAAACATATAATAATTAGACAAAAATGAATTAGAGAAAAAATAATAAATATCCAGGAGGTAACTTAGAAAAATGCTAAAATTTAATAATATACAGATTGCATAATAATATGAAAATGAAGAAATAAAATAAGATTAAAATGATGATAATAAAAATAATGTTTATATTGAAAATAAAGATGAAGAAAATGATGAAAATTAAAATGATGTAAAATTATTCGAATTACTAAAAGAAATAGATTATGATGATAATTAAAAATAAAATATATAAGATATCAATAATAATATAAATAATATCAATAATAATAATAATAATAATAATAATAATAATAATAATAATAATAATAATAACTTTATGATTTAGATTAACATATTGAATTGGCTAATGTTTTAAAACAATGATTTTTTTATAAAAAGTTTTAATTATATACTGCAAATATATTTTTAAATAATATAAAATTAAATAGATTTAGATTTTTTTTATAATTTTTTTTTTAATATATTATAATTTTTTATTATTATTATAATTAAATATAGTATTATATAAATTAAAATTTCTAAAAAAAAAATGAGAGAAAAGTGGAGAAAGAAAAGAATGAGAAGACTAAGAAGAAAAAGAAGAAGAGCGAGAAAATGAATTTTTATTATAGTCAACTTATTAAAGTTTTCTTGTTAGATATTATTATAATAAGAAATCATAATCATATTATATTTACATAAAATATTTTTAATAATTATTAAATAAAATTTAGTTTATTTTTTTTTATTTAATAGAATTTTTTTAATTTTTAATATAATTGCCATATATTTAAACTAAATTATAGTTATATAAAATTTGTTTGTATTGTTTTTTATTTTTTAAAAAATATTATATAAAAAAATGCAAATTTCAATTTTCTTTTCAATATTTATTTTAAAAAAAAAAATTTGAAAAAATAAATAATCTTTAATTAAAAATAATATATTAAGATAAATTATTTATTTAGAATAATCAAGGTTTATTATTTATTTTTATTTAATTTCAAATAAAATCATCAATCATAATAAAAAATATAATATATTAATTTTTTAAAAGCAAACAAAAACACACTCGCGAAATAATTTATTATTTAAATATATTTGTTTATGATAAATAAAATTTTTATATTACAGTAGTATTTAACTTTTATAGTCATATTTATTTAAATTTAAATTTAAATTTAAATTATGTTTTTACATATAAAGAAAGATCCTCTATAATAATTAAACATTTTAAATTATTATTAATTTTGCAAAATTAATAATTATATATTTAATATATTTTTTTTAATTCGAATGTTATTATTTTAATTTACTATTAACAAACATAGATCTCTTATATTTAAATAAAAATAATTAATATAAAAAATTTAAAGTATAATTTTTCATCATATATATACAATTATAAAAATTTCAGTCTTTTTATATATCTAATTAATTATTTATACTTTGCTAATTTTTCATATCAAAAATTTTTTCTTTTCAAACTAAATTAAACAAATAATTTTTTAAAAAATATTTAATATAAAGTAAAGGCGTTTTAAAATAAACATCTTCCTTATATAAAAGTCATGAAACATTGTTTAATTTTAAAAAAAATTAAAAATTACTTTACAATATATATAAATATTAGCCTTTTTATAAATTATATTAAAATTAAATTAATTAAGGTATTTATTTTTCATTAAATATTTTATACTTAAATAAATATTTCAACATAATATTAATTTATCCTTCTTTTAAAATTTAAATATAGTTAAGATTATTACTGTTTATTTTTTAAAATAAAGTTTTATAATTTTTAAATTAAATTAGATATAATTTAAGAAATAATTTTTTTTAAAGTATTTTTATCTTCTGGTATTTTTTTTTATTTATTTAATATCTGTCCTTAACTAACTTTTTTCGTATTATAAATATTAATAAGTAATATTGAATAGTAAAAATTATTTTATATGCTAAATTTCATAATCATATAGAGTATTATTCCCAACAATAAATTAAAAAGAGAAAAAATTAAATTATTTAACTCCTTTTATATTCTATTTTAATATGATATTTGTTTATTTTATTTTAATTTGATTTTGTTTTTGTTTTAAATTCATAATTATAAATTAAATATTTTGTATAAATTTTAATTTTTAAAAAAAATAAAGAAATATTTTTTCTATTTTTGAAAAAATGTATCAACAATAACTTCCTATCATTGCTGATAAAGGATTATTTAAGTAATTGATTGCCTATATTTAATGCATTCTAATATTTTTAACTTTAATTTTAATATTTTTTGAATTTAGTCATCCATTATCACCTAGAAGATAAGCCGAATTAATATAAAAATGAATATTACATTTTATAAAAAAAAAATTAGTGTTTATTATTAAAGCTTTTTATGAATTATATATTTTTATTTTTAAATTTATTATTTTCAAAAAAAATGAATAATATTTCAGGAGATATTTAAAAAACATCTTGCATAAAATGATTGCATATGTTATAAATTTTTCATAAAAAAAAACTTTTAATATAAATAAAAATTAATAAATAAGGAATTAAAATAAATAAATATTATATCTTATTTATACAATTTACAAAAAAATAAAATAATATTAAATTTATAATTATTTCTTTTTATTTATTTTTTAATTTTATTTTAAAAGCACAATTGACATAAAAAAAGGCGAAAAAAATGGATTATTTACTTTTTTTATTTTGTAGAGTTTTTAAAAAAAAGTAATACAAAAAATAAAAATATACTATTCTTTAAAAATAATAAATTAGTTGAAAAAAATTATTTCAAATAATATTTATCAGATATATAATATTTACATCTAATAAACTTAATAAAATTAATTTTATAGAAATCCTATTTTTGATTAAATAAAAAATAAAAATAAGTTTAAAAAATGCATAATGGGTCAAAATAATTTTGTTTAGATTTTTCAATTATTCATCGAATATGAAACATTATATAGTACTATCAAAACTAACAAATTTTTTATAATAATTATATCTAATTATATCTTTAAATTTTTAAATAATGTATTATATAAAATTTTTATACATTTTATAAATTTACATAAAACCAACTAAATATTTATGGAAAAAATATTTTGAATTTGAAAATTATTTTTTTATAAATAAAATTTATATAAAAATCTTTTTTTCTAATAATTTTTTACAATATAAGTTGACAAAAAAGAACTATTTTACAATATAACAAAAAATAGTTTGTAATAAAAAGGAGAAACTATATTTTGTTTATAATAAGAAATATTAATTCTAGCTGAAAAAACCTTTTTAATATGAAATTTTTTAATATTATTAGAATTTAATTATAAAATAATGTAAGAGTTATATACTGTTTCGAAGTAGTTTTTCCAGAAATAGAAATTTAAACATAAAATTTTTACTTAAATATCAAAAAGATTTTAGAATAGAAAACAAAAAATAACATATATGCTTAAAAGAGAGTAGAGCTATTTTTTTAAACTTACCTCTATATATACTATTGTATAATGTGTATAAACAGAACAAATTAAAATATTAAATAACCTAATGTTAAAGATTCTATATGATATGTTAATGCCCAAAATAATATAGCGAATTGCTTTTAGAGGTTTACCAAATAGAAAAAGGTCGCAATTAACGATTAACTTAAAGAATTTATAAACTATTAAAACCAGAAACTTATAATAAAGACGGACCAAAATATACTTTGAAAATTAGCATCATATGAAATTGTTTTATTTTAGAAATTATAATAATAAATACTTAATAAATATTAAAGATGAAATATATATTTTTTAAAAATAAATATCAATATTTTTATGTAATTTTTTATTATTTGTAATATATTTATATTAATAATTAATGAAAACAATCGAAAAAAGAAATTAATTAAATAAAATTAATGCATTTCATATACAAAAAGAAATTAAAAATTAAGATAAATGAAATTTAAGGCAGTATTAATTTTCAATAAAAAAATATTAACAAAATCCTTTTATGCAATAAATAAAATGACATAATATAAAAACAAAAATTTAATAAAAAAATAAAATATATTCCCATCTTTATTTCATAAAACTTGTAAAGAAGAATATAATATTAATTATAAACTTTATTTTTCAAAATAAAAGCCTATTATATATATTATTATGCTTCTTTAATAATTAATAATCTAAAGTTAACACAATTATAAACAATACTTGTTGGGTAAAAATGCTAAGCAATATTTAAAAATGCTAATATAAAAAAGAGACAAGAAAAAATAAATTGCAATATATCCTAAAATATTCCAAACTTTTTTTAAATTACTAATATATCTATATCCTTAAAATTTATTTTATGAATAAAAATTATTAAAGTTATTTTTTATTAAGTATTATATAATTAATTTTTTTTCTAGAAATCAAAAATACCAAACACTGCTTTTTTTTTATTAGATGTTATAATTTTATTTTCTACTTTGATATCGTATGATTTATATAGAAGGAATAGTTTACATATAAACTAAGATTAATTATCAAAATAACAAAATTTACAATCTGAATTATGGAAGTAATAAATATTATGTTTTTCCTGCAATAAGAAAATATATTCCTACTGATATATAAATCAAAAAATATCAATTTAAATATTAAAAAGCAATGTATATGTTTGCAATATCCATAGCTGAATGCCCATTTGATAAATTTAATCTATTTTAATATTATAATTAGATATATTATCTAAAGATTTAATTTTAATTTTATTAGTTTTTATTAAATATTAATTATTCTTTATTTATTACATTTTTAATAATTTTAATTCTGCAATAATATAAAAACAAAAAGTAAAAAAAATTAATTAAATTATTTGTTTTAATTTTTGAATTTAATTTCAAATATATTTGTTAAAAAAAATGAAATTTTAATAAAAAAAAAACATACCAAATTTATTTAATAAATAAGAAATCGAAGAAAAAATAAATTTGATTTTAGATAATTCTTAAGAAGAGAATTTCGAATAAAAAAAATAATAAAATTTAAATAATAAAAATGTAACTATATTAATTAAATTATAATTTTAAAAAATATGAAATATATTATATATTATTATTTAATCTTTTTTAAGTAATACATAAATTATAAAGAAACAAATTCAAAAAAAAATATATTTGTAAGTTTAATATAAACTTCAAAAAATGAAGAGAAAAAATAAAAAATACATAATTTTTAAAGTCTTCTTTCAACAAAGGAAGAAAACAAATATTTAGAAAAATAAAGAAATTAGAAAAAATCTATAAGTTTTTATGATAAAATAAACGAAATACAATTTATAACACATATTAAAGAGTTTAATAAAAATAAAAATAATTCAATAACTACCTTTTAAGTTCCATAAAAATACAAAGATATTAATTCATTTAGTGGGTTAAACCCTAATTTTTTAAACTAATGCAATTAAATAATGCATAAAAATTTTAATAAAACATAAATTTTTAAAGAAAACAATTCTAAAGAAAATTTAAAAGAAGAAATATTATAAAATTAAATAAAATATTAATCTTTATTTACAAAGAATAATTAAAAAATTTACGAAGGAAAAACTCATTAAATAATATTAATATAAATAATGAAAAAGTTAAAAATTTTTTTTTCATAATAAATAGTTAATCTCCTTCTAAATAATTGATAAGCAAATAAAATGTTAAAATAGGAAAAAGACAGGAGATGCTAAATTTAAAAAAGTGGTTTTAAGAAAAACTAAATGATTTAGTTAATTAAGAAAATTTAAGTACGATTAGTATTTTTAATTAATATTAAAATTTATTTTAAGCATGTTTAAGTGAAATTATTAGGTAAGTTTCATTAGAATGTAAAGAAAGATCAAATTTACTTTAATAAATATGGGATAATTAAATAAAATTAAGTGAAAAAATATTTTTTCATTTAAAAAAATAAAACATTTAGTTAGAAAAATAACATCTTTAAGAAATAAAAGTGTTAACAGAAAAATATTAGAATCAATTAAATGAATAGCATAAAAAAATAGATTCTTAGGATTAATTTTTGAATTAATTATAAATAAAATTCTAAAAATAAGTGTTTGAAAATTTGTAAATAAAATATATTTTTATTTATTTATGAAAATAAAAAAAAAGAATTTTAATAAGAAAAGGGAATAAAGTTGAAAAGAATTATAAAATTATAAATGAATAAATAAATACACTATAAGATTAATTTAATAAAATTTTTTAAGAAAATATTGGTTATTAAATGGAATCTTAAAAAATTACTTGGTAAGTAGCTATGAATAAAAAACAATAAATGTTTGAATAAATAAAATAAGATAAAATAACCAGAAATCAGCTTTTAAGATAAGGACATAGTATAAGGAACGAATTATTCTCTACAGAATAAATCATGAAAAAACTAGATATTGACAATGTAAAAATATTTTATATATATTTATTTATAGTAATTTATTATTTTATCCTTTAGATAATAAGAGAATATATAATAGATAGAAATATAACATTAGCAATAAACGAAGCAAAAGTAACAGAAATAGAAGAAAACGACGAATATGATGAGAATAAATAATTAATTTTGTAAGAGTTTTCAAAAAATGTTTAAACAGATACTTATGGTTTAATTTAATGTTAATAAATAGATACATAAACTAATTATGTTTTTTATTAAGAGAAAGAAATTTAAACAGACAAAATAAAAATAAAAGATAAATAAATATATACTGATGATTTAGAAATAAAAGATTTTTAAGTATAATTATTAAATTATTATGGTAAAAAATAAATAACAAACCAATAAGTAGATCAATAAATTTAGGTAGATGATTTATTAAGCCTTTAAAATTAAGAAATATAATGTGAACTATTTTAAGATATTGATTTTCAGATATTTACAGAAAGTAATATAGAAGATTAATAATAAGAAAATCATTAACTAAACGAAAATTAAAATTAAGATAACTTATCATAATTTTAAGTTAATGATAATTTCTTAATTAATGAAAATTTAGTCTAATAAAAAGAATAAATAACAAATGCAAAATTAATAAATTAATTTGAAAATTTTTTAAATGAATCAAATAAAAATTTATTTAGTATATAATAATAAGAATAATTAGAAAATATATAGAATAAATTAAAAAATGTGTTACCTTATAATGATAATTTAAATATCAACTAAACTAAATAAAAAATAATGAAAATTAAGCAGAAGTTATTACGATTGAATAAAAAGGAATAATTTTTATAAAATAAATCTAAAAAAGACTCACCTGAGCTTGAAAATAATAAAAATATGATTTCAAAAAAAAAGTCTTAGTTTTTAAATGCAAATACTCTTTATAATCCATTAAATTCAAATTAAAACTTTGTAAATTTTGAAGAAAAAAATAAGTACAAATATAATAAAGAAATAAAAAAAAATCTAATCAAATAATAACAAGAGTAAGAATTATTTTAAGGAGGAGAAGAAAATTAAAGCTTAAGCATTTAAATGAAAAAAAGTTATAGACCAAAAATCAAAAATAAGCTTTAATAAAATTTAAATGAAATTTCTAAGAAAAGTAAATTTTTAGATTTAGAAAATAAATAGAATAGCTTTTAACAAAAAAAAAATTAAAGTATAAATACTCCATAATTAAAAGTACAAATTTAAAACAATACACTCTAATAATAATAAAAATTATAAAACCCTCCTATTTTAAACAGTAATTTAATAGATATTTAAGATTCCAAAAATATGTTTATTTTATAATCTCCAGCCTCTAAGCTAAATCAAAATAAAAAAATTAGTGGAATTTTAGACAATAATACTTAGTATTTATAATAAATATGCGAAAGTGCAAAAATAATAAAAAACTCTTTTTCAAATATTTAAGATTTTTAATTAAAAATAAAAGCAAATCCTTAAAAGTACAATCCAATAATAAATAGAATGATAAATATTTTACTTAATGATAATATAAAGACAACAAACAAAAATAACGAAAAAGTCCAAACTTAAATTTATGAGCAAGTTTATCTTTATTTTTTGAATTAGTTTGGTTTAAAAAAAGTTGCGGAACAAAAGCTTTAGTAATTATTGAAATAGTTAATTGCATAAATAAAAGAGTTCCCATAATTTGCTATATTTTATAATTTATATGCATAAGATGATTTTTAAAATTAAAAATTGGAATTTTTTAATCAATCCTTTAATTTATTATGTGAAAATGTTAATAGTTTTAAATTAGAAAGGGCTTAGACTAATAAATATAAACTTTTTTATAGTTTAGATAGTATTATTATTCATAAAAAGTTTAGAAACGAATTCAAAAAATAATTTTTTGGTGATGAAAATATTCAGGAAATGCCAGTCGATAATATTAATGAAAAAATACCTTTTTGTCAAACTTTTTTAAATCTTTTAGATATTTTTTAATAAAGTATTTATCTTTATGATTAATAATTTGAATATATTAAAATAATTTTTAATGGTTGTGTTAGTTTGGATACTTTATAACTCTTAATTAAAATTTATTAAATTTAAAACTCATAATCGGAAGAAATTTTGAAAGAATTTGACATTAAATCTAATTAAAATAATATGAATTATATGTAATTTTGTATTTTTTCAGATCAATTATGTTTGTTTAATTAAGAAAAATTAACAAATATTTATAGTTAGCAAATGGATATTTCAATCTAATAAATTATATACTATTATTAGAACATGAAAAATAAAATTTTTAATTTGTTGGATAAATAAAAATAAGTTTTTATAAAAAACTTATATGTTTTTTTTAATGATTTATAATTTAATGAATCATAATATAAATTAATAATTATTTAAATTGCTTATATAATTCTCATAAATGTTTTGTGATATCCTATAATTTTTAAAAAAATTTATTAAAATTTAAAATTCTAATTATTATATTATTATAATTATATAATTAAAAATGTTAAATATAAGTTATATTCAATATTTAGAATTTATTTATTTATTTAATATACAATTTAAGTAATAAATACAAAATTTAAAATGTATCATATATAGCATATATTAATTTTGTTAAAAATTTTTATATTAAATAAATCTGAAATATTTTAACAAATTTTTTAATATAAATAATAATTGTTTATTAAAAAAATATTAAATAATTAGATTTGTATCAATTTATAAAAATAATAATTAAAAGACATAAATATAAATAAATCCAATTGATTAAATTCTAAATAAAAAAGTAAATCAATTTTAAGATTTATAAATATTAATATTTTTCAAAAAAAAAAAAATGTCTGATTAAAATTAAAAATTATGTGATTATTATTTAAAAGGAAATTGTAAAAAAGGCGATGAATGTAATTTTTCGCATTAAAATCCTAATTAAATACAAAGGAATCCTTTTAAATAAAAACAAAAAGTTTGCAATGATTTTTAATATGGTAATTGTTCGTATGGTGATAAATGCAGGTTTTTACATGAAGAAAATTATAATAATAACTCTGATTAAGTTTCAGATTAAAATTAATCTGATGTTTCAAGCAACTAATAAAGAACTATATCTAAAAGGGGCTAAAAAGCATGTATTGATTTTAAGAAATAAGGTTTTTGTAAATATGGAGATAGATGTAGATTTTTACATGAAAATTAAGAAGAAGAAGTTGATTAAAGAAACTATTAATCTAAAAAAAGATATAATGATGAAGATGAAAAAAGTGAGAAAAATAATTTAGAAAGAGATGAGGACACATAAAAGAATGATAATGAATAAGAAAATAGTATTGAAGAAGGTGCAAGAAAGAGAATAAAGACGAATATATGCAATTAGTTTTAGAATGGGAATTGCAGATTTGGAGAAAATTGCAGATTTTTACATGAAAAAAAAGATGAAAATTAAGAAAATAATGAAAAAAAGAAGATATGCAATGAATATTCAAGAACAGGATAGTGTCAATATGAGGAAAATTGCAGATATTTACATGAAAAAGATGACGAAAAATAAGAAAATAAAGAAGAAAACGAAAAAAAAGAAAATGAAAACTAATAAAATATAAAATAATAAATCATATTTTCTTTAAGTGAATTAGGATAATAGGTAAATTTATAGAAAATAATAGATACATTTAAGTATAAAAATACACAAATAATAGTATTTTTTTAAAATGGTTTTTTTATTGGAAAATTTATTCATAAAAGTTAAACTAATAAGAATAAAAGAAATTAAAAAAAAATGCATAAAAATAAAATGTAAATTGAAGAAAATCCCTTTTCAATTTACATTTAATAAAAAAAACTTATACTTGAGCTTAAAAGTCATTTTTAATATCCTTAAAATAATATATTCGCTGAAAAAGCTTTCTTCTTTTCTAATAGATGGGTTGCTCTGTCTTTTAGAAATAGTTTGGGTATTTATTCTATTTGTGGATTTGATTTAAAAGAATATAAATTTAAGGGATAATTTTCGAAGAAAGTATTTCTTATTGATATTGCACATTTAAAAAATATATATAGTGCAGCATTTTGTTTATAAAATGAATTTTTTGAAAAATTATAAAATGAAATTGTTGGAGATTTAAATTCGGAAAATAATAATCCTTTGGCTTATATTTGGAATTGTATTTGTGATTTGGAATAATAAAAAGATGAAATTGTCGATTAGTTGGAAGGAGAGTAAGACAATGTTGATGAATTAGAAGAGAAGTTTAAATAAATAGAAAATGCAATCTAAACTTTAAATAATTTATATGATTAATATGATCAAAAATACCAAAATTAATAAGAAGATGCTAATTATGATGAAGAAGATAAAAAAACTAATTCATTAAACTAAGATTAGTAAGTAGATAATTAGAATTTACCTGAAACATTAAATAATAAAAGTAATTTTTTATTAAAAAAAAAAAAATTAAGTAAATTAGATGAGTTAAATAATAACCAAAATGAAAATGAAGATGAAGGTGAACGTGAACGTGAAAGCGAACGTGAACGTGAACGTGGAGGTGAACGTGAAGGTGAAGGTGAAGGTGAAGGTGAAGGTGAAGGTGAAGGTGAAGGTGAAGGTGAAGATGAAGATGAAGATGAAGATGAAGATGAAAATGAATAATATTCGTTTTCAAACTCTGATGATGATGATGAAGATTTTGATGAGGATGATGAAGAAGAAGAAGAAATTCGTGATGAATAGAAAAAAGAAAATAATTATAATTATTAATTTTAGGAAATTTTCGATGAATGCGGATTTGCATAAGAAATTGACTAATTAATTTTAATTACTACTTCTGCTGATGGTTTTTGTAAATTGTGGAAAATTAAAAAAATCGAAAATAAAAATGATGATATTAATAATGATTTTGATTATAAAGCTGAAATAAATGAAGAAAAATCTATATATATTACTCAAAATATTTTAGAAAATAAGCTTGTAAAAAGTTTAATGCAATTAACTATTAAATAGGATAATTAACTTAAAAGAATTTTGATTTTAGGAGGAGTAAATTAATATTTTTAAAAATTAAAATCACTAATTTAAAATTTATTATATAGATGACTGGATATATGTATATTATTGGATTAAATTTTTCTTTAAATTAGAAAGTTATTATTGGTGATTCAGATAGCCAAATAGATTAATTTATTATAAATTAAGAATATTAAATATTTGCTATAATTAATTAAAGAAAATTATTATAAGGAAAACTAATATAAATTGGTTAAGAACAAAATAAATTGTTATTCCATTAATTTGAAGGATTTATTAATTGTTTTTCTATGTAAATTGATTAAGATAAAAAATTAACTTATTTTTATATTGGAATTAGAAACTAAATATAAAAATTATAAGCAGATATTTAAGAAAAAGAAATAAGTAAAAATTTACAAAACAATAATTAAAAAAAAATATTAAAAAAGAAAGAAATGAATTTGAATAAGTAGTTTTTGAATGCGAATAAGAATTTTAAAAAATTTAAGATGAATAGTATGAAAAAAATTAAAAAAAATAAGAAGAAAAATAATTGGATTTTACAAAACCTTATGTATTAAAATTAAATGACCGAGAAAATGGTTTTTTATAAGAAGAAAACAATATAATAAAAATAATTGACATAAAAATAAAAAAAAAATCAACTTTATTTGCATTTGTATAAAACGATAATTAAGAATAATAATAAATTTCCGATTAATTTTATTTAATTAGTATAGAATCTATGAAAATTAATTTGTTTAAAAACACTAATAATCAAAAATACAAAAGCAAAAATTTTTAATTCCTTAAAAGGTAATTAAATGGATTTCAAAGATTAAACTAAAGATTTGAATAAAAAAGCAATAATATAGTAAGAAGAAGCAAAAGCAAAGAGTTTAAAAATGATTAAAATAAATTTTAAAGATTTAATAAACAATTTAAAGATAAAAAGCCATTTTAAGATAGAAATTAATTTGGTTAAAAAAAAAATGATAATTTTGGAAGTTAAAGAAATTATAAAAGTTAAGATTTCCAATAAAAATAAAAAGGAGGTATTAGATAGTAATAACCAAGAGGCTTTAGATAATAATAAATAGGAGATCCTAGATAATAATAATCAGGAACTTTCTAATAATAATATACAGGTGGTTTTAGATAGTAATAAGCAGGTGGTTTCAGATAATAATAAACAGGAGGTTTCAAATAATAATAATCGGGAAGTTTTCAATAAAAAAAAACAGGAGGTTTTAGACAATAATAAGAAGAAAGAAATAACTCTTTTAGAGGTAGAAGAAATCAAAGATTTGATAAATAAAAAAATTTCGAATAAAGAAATGAATTTAAGCAATCAAATAATTTCAGAAATAAAAAATAAGATTAGTTTAATAACTTTTCAAAAGGAAGCGAAGATAATTAAGATTGGAGGAAAAACAAAATAAAATAATGAATACAAATATATATAATTTATAAAATATGTAAATTTAAAATAAAATTCTATCTATCAATTCATTATTTTATAAATTATTTTTATATATATAACTATTTAATTTAATTATATTTATAATTTAATTTTAAGATTATTTATGAAACATTTAAGCTAATATATGTTTTAAAATAAATTTATTTTAGTTATTATTATCTATTTGATAATTTAAAAAAAATTTTAACTATTAAAATATATAAATAAATAATAATAATTTTTTATATGACTACAACTCAAGAAAATGAAAAATATGTAAATTTATAGTAAAATTAGTAAGATAAAGGAAGCTTTTACAGTATATTTAAACAAAAAACGAATGATTCTAGGAATATAAATTACAGTTCTTTGTAAAATAAATTAAATAAAACGAACTATAATAAATAATAGTTTTAATTATTTAATAAGATTAGATAAAAAAATTATTCAAACGGAATGTTTTCTGAATAAAATTTGAGAAGTTTAATAAATATAAATACTTTATAAGAAAAGAAAAATCAGCAAGAATTATAAAATAATGATTTGGATTAAATAAATTAGAATTCATAAAAAAGGAATGAAAATTGTAATTTTGTTAAAAAAAATGAAATTGGTTAATAAGAAAAGCATTAAAAATAAAATAAAAGTCAAAAGTAACTGTCTTAAAGTAATAAAAGTTAAGATTTTTTTAACACTCTAGAGAATTTAAAAAAAAATTAAAAATAGAATTAATCATAAATAAACTTTGATATGACATATTTACCTAAAATACAATTAACATCAACTGGTAAATAACTTTAATTTTTTTAAGAATATAAAAATAAATATTATATAAATAATTAGAAAGTAAAAGTAGTATTGGGAATTTCAAATTATCAAGCATATAAAAAATAAAGTAAACAAAATTATTTTTTTCAAAAAATAAACGTAATAATTATATAAAGAAATAATAACATATCTGGAATAATAAATAGCTTTTGTTTAAATATGAATAACTTTAACGACACCTCACATATAGAAAATCATGCTGTAAATTAGTGGGATCCAAAAATAACATAAAAGCAAATATATGAAACTTCATTGCTTAATAATTCATAAGTAGATGATTTATTTAAAGCAAGAATAAATAAATAAAATTTTTGGGTTAAAAGTATTTAAAAAAATTGCCATGTTCTATTATTATTATTTTTTTAAAGTGCTTTAAGATAAAATAGTTAATTATAATGAAAATATTAATAGCATTATGTCTTAAGAATCTAATGTTAAGAGACTAGATGGTTCATAATTAAACATTTATGATTTAAATAAATAGTAAGTAAGTTCTATAATAAATGAATTTTCTTTAAACTCTGTAACAAAAAATACTATAAACAATAAACTTAAAAATACAACTTCAAGAAAAGATGTTGAATAATTAGAATATTGGTTAATCTAAATAATTACTAAGCTTATATAAGATAAATAAATTGATAGTTTTAATTAATTGAAGAATTATAAGCAGTTTACTCTGCTTGTTTATAAGAATTAGTAAGATAGGTCTCTTTATAATGTGTTGAAAGAGGAGATTTATTTAAAAAGGTTTGGAACTCATACATAAACTTATTTACAAGAGTAATATAAATAATATTAAAAAACATTTTAAAAGCATAATTAAAAATTAGATATTATAAGAAAGTAAAATTATGTAAATAATTATGAGAAATAATTTATAGAAGATATAAATAGAATGCATAAAATGTACAAGAAAGATTTGAATGAAAAAGAAGGAGAAATAAAAAAGAAAAATAAAGAATTAGAAGATATAGAAAATTAATTGTAAAATATAACAGATTATAAAAATAAATTAAAAGTAAAAATTAAACAACAATCGTAAGAAATAGTTGAAAAAAATAACATAATTGACAACTTAAATTAATAATTAAGAACAATAAAAACTGAAAATACACGAATCGTTTAATACTTATAAGAAATAAATATAATTAACGAAGATACGAGTGACGAAAAATAAGTGTAAATTATAAAAATGGGAAGTAGTTTAATAATAGAAGCTTAAAAAAATAATGGAAATTTAATTAATGCGATTTTTAATTCAGCTAATCTACTTAACAATAATTTTAAAATTGAACATAATGAATATTAAGACGAAAATTTAGAAAAAAAAATATTAATGATTCTATTTCTTCTTCCTAACAAAATATTATTGAGTTTTTTAATAAAAGTGTTTAATGTTCCTTTATTTTTGATTTTATATATGATGAGGAATTTGATAATGATAAAAATTAAAATAGAATAAAACAAAATAAAAATTAAGAATTATAGAATAATCAAAAAGCACAAAAAAAAGAATAAAATGCAATATTCATGATGAATAATAAAACTAAGAAGAAGAAAACGAAATATTTGAAGAATTTAAAGACGTTTTAATTTAAAGTCAAGAATATATTCTTTAAGAGTAAGAATAATATAAAGAACTAAAAAAAGAAATAAAAGAAAAGGAAAATATAATAGAAGAAAAGGCATAAACAATAAAAATATATGAAAGAAAAATTGAAGAACTAGAAAAAAGACTAAACATTTATTTAAAAGACCAATAGAAAATGCCATGTGATTAAGATTATGAAGACGAAAAACAAGAAGAAAATTATATATAAATATCAGAAGATAATATAAATAACAATTCAATTTCTTCAATAAATAACATAGCAAAATTTGGGGAAAAAAATTCATTAAAAAACGAAAAATCCATCCAATCATTAAAAAATAATTAAATAGACCTAATATCTTAGTAATATTTATAAGAAAAGCAAATACAAGAATAATCTTTGATGTTTTAAATTACCAAAAAAATGAAGAAATGTAATTTATATCTGAATTTTTCTAAGAAGTAAAAGAATTCGCTGATATTGAACATAATGATAATGATGAACTAGTTTTTTCTTAACTTTTAGATTAGATAAATGATAATGAGAATGATAAAAACCTTTAAAAATTTATTAACTATTTCCTTTCAGCTAGAAAACATTATGTAAAGAGGATCTAAATTTTTAAAAATTAAATTGACTAATAATAAAAATCTATATCTTAGTTAACTGAAGAAATTTAAAAATAAAAATAAGACTAATAAGATGAAATATAAAAAATAAAACTTTAATATAAATAATAAATATGCAATAGTTCTAATTAAGTATATTTTTTTTATAATTTTTTTTTATTTAATTTGATTATAAAGATGCAATAATATTTAAATAATGTTTAAGAATAATAAAGATTAAATATCCATTTATTAGAAAAAAATGATAAAATATAAAATCAAATTTAAGAAATAACAAATGAAAATTAAAAATTAATAAATGAAAATTAAGAGTTAAAGTAAAAATAGGACTAAATAATTTTAGACAATTAAAGTTTGAAAGTAAATTTATAAAATTCTTAGTAATAGTAATTAGCTGAAAGGAGCAAGTAAAAAAATAATTAAATATTAACTTTTTTATAAAAGTATTTAAAAAAAAAAATAGTAGGAATACTTTAACGCCATAAAACCAAAGAAAAAACAAAATAGAAATAGATGAAAAATAATTTGAAAGATAAAACAGTTTATGTTTTTAATCTGAACAAAACACATAAAAAACAAAGTCAAATTAAAATTAATAATTAAAATAAACATATAAAATTGAATAACCACTATAATAAATAAATTATAATTAAAATATAGATATTACAAACAATTAAGAAATTCGCTCAAAATAAAATACAGTTGTATCTAATTTTATATTTGGAGACTAAAGAAAGAAACAGGATAAAAACTATAATACAAATTAAGAAATTTTTTTATAGAAAATAATATAAGGAATAGTAGAAAAAAAAGAAAAAAATTATGTAAAATAATATGTTTCAAAGTAAAGTTTGATAAAGTTTATTTGTACAATAGAAAGCGAATATATAAAAAATTATCAAAGTAACAATTAATCTATTTATGTTGCTGCTTATGAATATCTCTTATAAAAATATGGACTAAAAAGAGTAGCTGAAAATAAATTAATCTAACTTTTAGAATCTACTTATTTTTATTTAAATAATAAAAGAATTCTTCTTTTTGCTAAATTTAGTTAACTTTTCGAAGAAAGCAATAGTATTAATATCGAAGAATGTGATTTTTATTTTGGAATTCTTAAATTTGTTGATGATAGATAAACAAAAGGACTTTTATACACTACAACTATGAACGAAAAATTTTATTGCAAATATGTAATTTTTAATTGTTTTGAAATTATTATTATTTTTAATAAAAGTAAAAAATTGTTGAATTTTTATAATAATACTTTTCTAACGAAAAAGAGGTTAATTAGTTCTTATATAAAATTGAATAGAAATATAATTTAAATCATTATTCTTAAGGTTTTATCATAAAAATAAAATAAATATTTACTTATTTTTTAAGATTTAATTGAAATTGACCAAATTTATTATGATATATTGCCTTTATATAAAAAACTAAAAAGATCAGTAGAATTAGACGTAGATAATATATTTTAAGCCGCAGATTTAGACAAAAATAAATATATAGAATTAAACGAATTTGTTACACTTTTTAGATATTTAGAAAGTGATAAATTTAATATAAATAAAGTTAATTAATTATTTTTTAATAGGCAAATGCTTATTCTAAATAAGGTAATAATATTTTAAATTTTATAAAAAAATATAATAAAATAGGTGAAAAAGCTTTAACATTAGAAAGATTTGCTTAAATTGCTTTGGAAAATAAATTATTTACTTACGAAAAACAAATTAGTTTTTCATAAAATTATCTACCGAATGTAATTTATTATTTCAAAGTATATTTATTAATAAATCAAAATTTTAATTTAGGATTATGTGAAAAATATTTAAGAATTAATTTAACATAAAAGCAAAAAATTTTAAGAAATTTAAAATAGATTAAAATATGCAAATATCTACAAATAAGAATTTAAAGAAATTATTTCTTCAATAGACACAATGCTTTCAGATATAGATATGAAAGGAAATACAAATGAAATAAAAAATAAAAAAGAAAAAAGTATTTAATTAAATTAAATTTTAAGAAAATAAATTATTTTAATAAAATTTAGTAATTTGGATATCATATAGACTTTTAGATGAAGAATCTAAGAGATTTTATATCGAGTAAATATCTTTAAAAGAAATATAATAATTATATATATATATTTATTTTATTTTATTTTATTTTATTTTATTTTATTTTATTAGGAAATTAACTTAAGATTTTATTCCTGATCAATTCTATAATGTTAATTATGTTTATTCAGAATTAGAATAATTTATTAATTTAGGAAATGGTGTTTTATCTTTATAGTAAAGTGAAACTAACATATGAAAATTAAAGTAATTTCATTCTAATTTTACATTATTTATTTATAAAATTTAATATCAGATAAAAAATTTAAATATTAATAAGATAAAAATTTAAATTATTAATAAAAATTATAATTTAAATATATTAATAATTTGTAAATTTTTAAAAAAATTAATCAATTATTTTTTTTAAATAAGAATAAGTAAAAATAAAATGAAATTTAAAAAATATTTATTAATATAATCAAATATTTAAAAATATTATTAAAAAATTAAAAATAGTAATTACGTTTTAAAAAATAATTATATAAATTAAAATATGCAATTTTGCAATTTAATATATTTATATAATAAAAACAAATTTATAAATTTGACATAATCAGCTTTGTTAATTAATTATTTATTTCATTTTTTTTATGACATCTTCATTGTTTAAATTAGGTTATTTGCATATATTTAGTACCCATTTATGATTAAATATTTCTTTTAATGCTAATCTTTTATTGGGATTATAAGCAAGCAACAAATTAATTAAATCAATAAATTCATCACTATAAACAGCTTTATATTTTTTGGTAATATTATTCCAATATTACTCTATTTTTTCGTGAATAAAAAAACTATAATAAGGATCTTTTATACTAGCTGCTTAATAAAATGGTGGAAATCCACTTACCATAGAGAATAGGACAACTCCTAAAGCAAATATGTCAATTTAAAAAGGATTATAGGCTTTATTTTCTATTATTTCAGGAGCCATATACATAAGGGTACCCAAATTTTGCTATCTAAATTTGTTAACTTTACATGCAAATTAAAAGTCACACAATTTAATATTGAAGTTATCATCTAAAAGCATGTTTTCGGGCTTTAAATCACGATGTGCGCATTAGTGTTATTATAAAAAAGATAGAATATGTAACATCTATATAAAATAATATCTTGATAAGGGTTCTTCAAAAGGCTATTTAGAAATATATTCAAATAAATCTCCATTTTAGTAATATTAAAGAACTAAATGTAAGCCGTCAAAATAATAAGTTTATACTAAGTTTTGATTTTATCCTAATTCGCTTAATATTTCTACTTCGTTTTCAGTATTTGTGACTATCTCTTTGTACTTTTTTATTATTAATTTATTCTTACGATAATCTTATGCAATATATATATGAGAATATTTTGTTGTTGTTAATAATTTCACTATTTATAAGTCATATATAGAATCTATTTGTATGTCTATTTGAATAGATGTCATTCTAATATTTTTCTTTTTTTTTTTATTAATTTTTTGCTTAGTTTAATTTTTTTTTTAATAATATTAGATATAATTGTTTATAATATTAAAAAATTAACTTTTTTTTTGTTCTTGTATTTTTCAAAATTATATAATTAAACACATTTTAAATGATTAATTTTAATTTTTTATCATTAATTATTTTTATAAATTTAAAATTTACAATTTAAATATTTTTTATTATATTAATAATAATTATTTTTTAATAAAATTTTAAAAGTAAAAATCATCATCATCATAGACATTATTTATTTTTATAAATATTGATGTTTATAAACAAATTTATTTTAATATTAAAGATTATATAATTTATATTTTTTTTGATAAGCAATGAAAATATTTATAATTATTTCAAATATAAATTATTATTTGTATGCAGATTTTTTAAAAATAAAATAAAATATATAAATATAATTCCTCTAACAAAACAAAATTATGATTACACAAAAAATAGCAAATGATCCATCTTGGATACCATTTCATGTAGTGGCATATACAAGTGAAGAAAATGGTAATAAAGCTGATACATTATCAATATAAGAGAACAAAACCTAAAAGACATGGGAAAGTTCACGAACAGGACAATATCCGATTGAGATAATTGTTCGCTTTCATTACAGATCTGATGTTTATCATGTTTTATTGTAATCTTCATAAGAAAAAAGTGTTCCGCATATAGAGTTTTATATAGGAGATGGTTGGAGCGGTAGTTTTTCAGATTGTGAATATAAATTTGCAGGGTAATTAAATTATTTTTTAAAAAAGTTATTTTTTTTAAGTAAAGGAGAAAACATAATGAATGCACCAGTATAAATAAAATTAACAGGGATAGGAAATTATTTAAAAGTTAAAATAAATAAGCCGAGTTCAAGAAATGCAATGAATCCATTTGGATAAGTATGTTTAAAGACATTAAAAATATATGGAAGATACACAAACTATCTGAGTAAAATAAATAATAATGAAATTTATGAGGATTCAAATAAAGATAATGTTGATAAATTATTAATTGGTTTGGGAATTCCTATTGATATGATAGGTTGGTTTGATTAAGATGCAAGAGTATATGATCATGCCCCTATTGATTAAGAAACAAGAGTTACCTTAAGAGATATGGTAAAAATTAAAGATTAAGCCATTATTGAGGAAGATTTCGAAGGATTAAAAGTATTAGGAAAAGATATTAAAATTGTTTTTGATATTGGAAAGAATATTTGGAACATTTAAAGGGAAATTAAATTTTTTATTGCTAAAGAAGATTATTTAAGAGTAATTGAATTAAAAAAAAAACTTAAAAAATTATAAGAATCAAGAGATAGTTATGATGCTTTGTACGAAACATCTAGATATGTAGATTCTAACTGTTTTATTTTATATTAATATTTTTTTTAAAAAAAACACAGGAGAATATGATTGTTTTAGATAGACCGAGTTCAGCTGATTATTTAAAGGTTTTTTTAATTATTATATTTAATAAATATAATAGTTATATAAATAATTAAAAAAAGAGGCTTTAAGTTTTAGAAGATGACGAATAAAGATAAGCTTATGAAAGAAGAAAATTAAGAGAAATGGAAGAAGCTGAAAGAATTAGATTATTAAATGAATTAATGAGAATGTAGTAAATGCAAAATTAACCTGAACAAGTATAAGAATAGTAGTAACCTGAATTAATATAATAGTAATAACCTGATTTGATATAATAGTAATAACCTGAAGAAAAACTACTGAGTGTATTATTTTATTTAAAATTTAAAAAATATAAAAAATAAGGATCCAGCTTGGTGGGAAAAAGATAAAGAAACTTAAATAATAAAAAAAAAATAACCAAAGATTAAAAAAAAAGAAGAATAAAAAATCGAAGTAAATTTTAACAATCCAATAGCGTTTAATTAAGGAGACATAGATTTAGAACTTTATTTAAAGCCTTTGCTTGTATAAACAAAAGAAAAGTTACCAGAAATATCTTCAGAAATTCTTCGAAGGTTATTTCATTTAGGCTATTTGCAAATATTTGGTACTTAATGTTGGACTGCATTATATTCAGAAAATTGGCGACATAGAGAAGCTTCTGCATAAGCAGTTTTAAATTTTATAGAAATGCCATTGCCTGAAAAATATTTAAATGGTAATTCCAAACTTTTATTTTTAGCTTGTATGGAAATGGCGAAAACGGCATCTGAAGATAAAATATTATAAATATATTTTATAGGTAATAAAATTTATATATTAACAAAGGATATATTAATTGAAAAAATAAGGTTTAAAAATATTATCTACTGCACTAGCACCTCCAGTTTGTGGAAGTGATGTATCTCCGAAAATTATAAATTAAGCATTGAAAGAATTTACACCAATGCTAATTAATAAAGTAGCAGAATTGAATTTTCGTTCTAGAGATATTTCTCTCCATACTCTATTATCTATTTATAAACATCCTGTCGCTGAAATTGGATAACTAATTAGTGCTTGCTTAGAAATTTGTATTGAAAATCCTAACTTTTAGTCTTTGTATATTCCTCCTTATAAATAGCCTTATAGGCTCATGATGGCTAGATTAGAAATTGTACTTAATATAATATAAGAATCTGGTTATGATGAAAGGCAATGGAATTGGTTGGATGTTTTTTAATTTTTATTAGCTCCATGTCTATTTCATCCTTCAAATGAAGTTAGATTGCTTTCTATAGAACTTATAATTGCACTTTATTAACTTTTAGGATAAGAAGTAAGAGATGCAGTTGATTTAATAGAAAATTTAAAACCGAATTTAGTTGAATTAATATATCATAGATTAGACGAAGCTAAAGATGTAGCAGATAAAAATTAAAAATTAAGAGAAAATCAATAAAATTAGCTTACTTTAGTCAGAGAAACTGAGGATCCGATTATGGAATAAACACCTCCAGGTTCGGTTTCTTGGAATTAAACTTAAAGATAAAAGTCTAGATAAGAAATAGAAAAAAAAGAAATAGAAATAGAAAAAGATAAAGAAGAAATAGAAAAAGAAAAAGAAAAAGAAGAAATAGAAGAAAAATTAAAAAAAAGTAAAACATAAATAAAAAAAAATTAATTAAAATAAATAAAAGGCGTTGTTGTATAAATTGATGCCATTTTTAATGTTCAAGAAAGTAAATATCCACATATTGTCTTTGTGAGTCTTTTTCCTGGAGGCTCTTTTCACTAAAATAAAAAAATTGATAACTTCACTAAATACATTTCTGATTTTGATTGGAGTTCAAGTATAAATTCTCCACATTTTAAACCAAATCACTTTACTTTTAGAGAAAACCTAGAACCTAAATCATTTTTTTTGGTAGAAGTAAAAAGTATAAATTTAAGTAAATAAAATAATCCCACTTTCGATAATGTTGGATGGACTTGTATACCTATATATGAAGGATAATAAAATAATATTTAGGCTGGAATTTTTCAAGTTCCTCTTTATAAAGGAGACTCTGTGGCCTCAATTATAGAAGAAATGAAATTTAGGAAACCTAGTGATATTTTTAATGAAAAATTAAACTAAAAAAAAATAACTTATTTAACTTTTACTTCAGTTTTAATAAGAATTGATGAGTTAGAAAATCTAGTAAATTTTATTATTACTTTTATTATTTTAAATATTTATTGTATAGACTCATTTTTAATAAATATATGATATAAATAAAATTGACTAAAGATATATCCCACCCAAAGATTATCAAAAATGGATTATTGATGAAAAGAGTTTAGAAAAAATGTAAAAATCAAAAGATTTAATGAATAAAATTATACCTAAATCAACTAACGTTAATGAATATAATAAAACTATTATAGAAGTTATTTAAAAATTATTTTGATTAAAAAATAATGTATTATTTATGTATAAATTATATTTAAATTATTTATAGATTAAAATATATTTAAATAATTTGAAAAAAAAAATTTAAATAACTTATGTATAAACTAATATTTATATATATATATATATATATATATATATATATTTATATTTAAATATATATTTTTATATTTAATTTATAAAATATAAATTTTTATAATTTGTATTATTAAAAATTATATAATATTCGCCTTTTTATAAAAATTAAATAAAAAGTGTTTTTATATTATTATAATTTAGTTATCTTAAATTAAAACGTTAAAGTATAAATTTTTATATTAACATAATATATATATTTATATATATATTATAATATATATATATATATTTATATATATATATATTTAATAATTATATCATATTTTCATTTATTAAAATATTAATATTAATATTTAATATTTTTCATTATATTTTTTAATATTTAGAATATATTTTTGTTTATAAATCTTTTTAATTTAACTTTTAACTTAATATATGAATTATACAAATATATATATAATAAAAACGTAAATTATAATTAAATTAAATTTTAATATATACTTATAAATTAAAATTTTAAAATTTTATATAAATTCAATATAAATTTTAATTTTATTTTTAAATTTGTTTTATTTATTTAAACTTTTTAAACTATTTAAAATCAGAATTTTTTAAAGAATTAATTATTTTTTATCTGAAATTTATTACTTATTATTTACTTTAGTATAAAGTATTAATAGTAATAAATATTTGTTTTTAGTATGATTTTAGTTTACAAAAAATTAGTTTAGTAAAATTGAAAATCTAACTTAAATAAAGTATTTTAAATTTTATTTCTGATTAATATTTTATGTCTTAAGAAAAACTTGCATAGATATAAATTATAATATAGAACATAATAAGAAAATAAATTATGTTTTTTCTGTTTATTTCACTAAAAGATCTATAAAATTTGTAAAATTGAACCGTATATTTTTTAGAATTTTAAAAGAAATCAGCAAAATTCTTGTTCATATTATTTTTTTAATATTTAAAATAAAATACTTAATTAAAAAGAAATAGAAATATATTTTTAGAAACTATTTATTCTAAATTTGATTTAGATAGTTTTAATACTATTGAAATACTTAAAAATCAAAAATTTTGTGAAGTAAAAAATTAAAGCAAAACCTTAGAATAATACTAGTTATATATTTCAGCCTCTAATGCTTAATAAATTCTTTATGATTATTTGATAACTAAATTTGAAGTAGTAATTAATAAAAATCAATGTAACTATTTATATTTATGGGAACTAAATTGATTCACTTATATAATAAATACATTTATATAAAACTTCAACTTGTTATACCGATTATGTATAACATGCACTATAAAAGAAAAATTATATTCATTAAATTCAATAAGAGAATGAAATCGTTATAAAAAAGCTTAAAACAGTAACTCTGGAACATAACATGTATTTGATTACACCCACATCACTATTAATCAAAAACGATTAAAGTAAAGAGCAATGGATTTTTGAAAGACAATCTATTTTTATTTTATTTTTATAATATAAAAGCCTTATGCTAATTATATGATACATTAATTATTTTAAAAAACATAAATATAATAAACAAAAAAGAAAAATGGATTATGATTTTTTTTTAATTTATAGAATTTTTTATAAAAAAAATATATAATTATATTTTAATTTTTAACATATTTAAAAAAAAAAATGAATAAAAAAAAGCAATTATTCATTTTTCTAACATTTTTTTTTTAATTACATTCTAAAATAATTTTCAGAAAAATATAAAAAATAATGTTAAAAAGTAAAAGTTTGTGTTTATTTTTAAATGTTTGAATATTCATTTTTGATTTTGAATTAAAATTACCTACATTTAATAATTATTTTACTAACTTTTAATATGAATTATATAATAATTTAACTATATGTTTTTAATATAAAAAAATTTGTAACTATAAATCTTACTCAATGAATTTCCGCATTTTTACGAATTAAGACAAATATCTTTTTTTAATAAATAAATTTAAAAATTCAGAAATGTGTATCATTAGATTGAACAAAAAAATAATTTAAATATATATAAAAATACATATAATTTAATATAAAAAAAATAACAATAAATAAATCTAATAAAGATATATTTAGTTTAATTAATATATATATTTCTATTAATAGAAAATATAAATTTATATATTTATTAAATATTAAATATATATATATTTATTTTAAAAAATATATCAAATATTTATAATTTATTATTTATTTTCAAATAAAATCAAAATTATTTTTAACTTAATTTTTTTTATTAAAACAAATTATATTTTAAATTTATAAAAATTAAATTTCAATACAATAATATTATTATGATTTATTTTGATTAACAAAACATAATAATTTAATATTCTTTTTTAATCTTTAAATACATTAATTATTTATTTAAATTAAATATTTTTTTTTATAGTAATTATATAATATTATTAGCTAGACAATTTTGTTTAATTTTATCAATTAATTTTAATAGATATCATACATATTTTTACATCAAATGAATTCAGATGAACTAAAAAACGAAAGTAATAAATTGTTTACAAAAACTCTTGAAATATCTCCACAAAATCCTATTTTAATATTTTCTTAATATGTAGAGCCTATTTTAATAGCTACAAATTAATCAAATTAATTTGAAAGGAAAAAATGTTAATTTAAAGGCGGCTAATCAAATTAACTTCATAAATAATTTAAAGTTTAAGATAATTAAAGATAATCAACATTTTTAAAAAATAATACTAAAGATATCATTGTATCATAAGAAGAAATTGAAAGTTTAAAAAATGAAATTATAATATTGGAAAAAGAATAATAAAATAAAAATAATTAAATTGATGTAACAGAAAAATAAATCAAAGAAATAAATGATTTTGAAATTTAAATTAAAAAATGGTTAAATGGAGCTTAATCTGCTATTATCTAACTTCATTTAAAATTAAAGGAATAGGATAATGATTTAGTAATTTTTTTATATATTCTTTTTACAAATAAATATAATAATTAAAATATTGTATAATTTGTTATCTAAATAGTTTTAAAAATAAAAAAACCAATAAAATTTTTGCATTTTTAAAATATTCATAAATATATTTACTTTTTCGCCGAAGTTTTTAATAAATTTATATAATAAAAATATAATGTGATTTATTTTTTAATTAATATTAATAAGTAGAAATTAAATGATGTTGTAAAGATGTTAAAAATTAATCCAAAAATAATTAAATACGATTTAGAAAGCGAAGATTTTATTGAATGAACTAATTGATATAAATGTTATATAAATAAAAATTTGTAATTATAATTATGTGAATAATTATTTTTATATTTATAATTTTCTTTAAATTATACTATAAAACTATATTTTTTTTTATATTAATACATTTTTAAAAAAAAAATATATACATTTTAAATTTAAAATAAATAAAAAAATATCTAGAAAAATAAATAAAAAAATGAACTAAGAGCCTTCAATTATCGAATTAGAACATACAATAGGATTTAGCGGCAAAATTCCAAAATCAGTACATGTTCATTCAAATGGCGAAGATTTTTTATATATATCAGGAGCTTGTATTGTAGTAACAAATTTAATGAATCCTCACAAATAACATTTTCTTCGAGGACATGATAATTAAATATCCTGCTTAGCATTATCAAATAATGGTCTTTTAGTAGCTTCAGGTTAAATAGGTGATAATTCAGATGTAATAATATGGGACTTTGAAAAGAAAAAACCGAAATTTCGTCTTTCTGAACATGATTATGAAGTCGTTGTAGTATAATTTTCACATAATGATTAATTATTATTTAGTTGTGGAAATGCATAAGATAAAAAACTATTTGTATGGGATACATCAAATGGGTAAATTTAATAATTAATTTTTTTTTTAAAAAAAAAAAAGTTACATAGTTGCCAGTTGTATTATATTTCCTGAAAAAATAACTACAATGAGATGGGGAGGATATGCAAAAGACATTAAACTTCGAGATACAGCGAAATATTAATTCGCAACAGCAGGAAATAAGCAAATATGTTTATGGAAACTGGATTCAAAAACAGGATAAATAGAACATGAATTTATTAATACAGGATCAGTAATAAGAGAATACAAATGCCTTGAATATTCTAAAAATAGAGAAGATTATTTATTTGCAGGAACCACTTCAGGAGATTTTTTATGTTTTTAAATAAAAAATAAACTTCTTATTTGTGTTATTACAGTTGCTGCACTTGGAGTTTAATCTATCCAAGCCATAAACATAAACCATATTATAGTTGGATGTGGAAATGGACAAGTAAATTTATATAAAACTAATGACAATTAAATCGATTCTGTAGCTTCTACTTAACTTTTTGGAAGTGTCAATTCCATTTCTTGCATGGTTTCCGGATAAGAAACAATGTGTGCAACTGATAAAGGATTTATTTATAGAGTTAGAAATGATAATTTACAAAAAGTAAAAATATCTTAGTAAATTTTTTTTAATAAACATGAAAAAAAAAGGTCCTTCATTGTGAAAATCATACTGACTCTGTTTTATTTTTAGCTTATCCGCCTGGAATTTCTGATAAGTTTGCTTCTTGTAGTGAAGATGGTTCAATTAGATTATGGAATATTGAATAAGATTATCTTGTTGTTTCTAGATGTTTTGCTTCTAATGCAGGGCATCCTTTATGCCTTACACATAATGATGAAATAGTATTAAGTGGATGGTAAGATGGTAAAATTAGAATGTTTAATAGTGAAAACGGAAATTTAATATGGTAAATAGATAATGCACATAAAGGAGGTGTATAAAGTATATGTTTAGGCAAAAATTTGAAGTTTTTCTGTTCTGGAGGACTTGAAGGAGAAGTTAGAGTATGGGAAATGAGATCAAGGGAAATGATTTCTCATTTAAAAGAACATACTCATAAAGTTTCTAAAGTCAAACTTATTGGAGATTAAGATGCTCATGTTCTTTCTTCTTCTAAAGATAGAGCTTGTAAATTTATTTATTATTCTTTTTTAATTTTTTTATTAGTACTTTGTTGGGATTTAAAAAACGAAAAACGTATTAATGCACATATACAGAGAATGGGAGGTATAAATTCTTTCGATACAACTTAAGACCATTAAATTGCTATTACTACTGGTTAAGATAGATAAATAACTTACTGGAATCTTAATTAGTCTAATCCTACTAAAATTATTCATACTTCTAAAGATAATAAAGCAGATGATGAATGTATGTGCTTACACTTATCTAATAACGGAAAATATTTCGCTACTGGAGGGTCATAGTAAGTTGTTAAAATATGGGAATTTTCTACTGGAAAACTTGTTGGAGAAGGTAAAGGCCATTCTGGAACTATCAATACAGTTTGTTTCTCTTTTGATGATAAATAAATTATTTCTGGAGGATGTGACGGTAATATATTTGTTTGGAATATATTTGATTGAAGAAAATTAAAAATTATAAAATACATATAAATAAAAAATATTTATTATTTATAAAGTTATATAAACATTTTCTTTAATTTTATAATAATATGTCAATAAAAATTTTAAAAAATATATTAATTCTTTTTTTTATTTTTAAATTATAGAATCTAAAATATTTTAGCAATAATATTTATAGCATTAGTAATGCAATATTAACTATTTATATTTGATTTTAAAGAAACATATATCACTAAAAATAGCATTTAAATATTATTATTTTAGAGTTTTATTTTAATAAAAATAACTGAAGGATTATAATAAAATTGTCCTTTAAAAAAAATATTGTTTTAATTTTAATTTAGATTTTATCTAAAATATATAAATTTATAAGATATTTAAAAATAATTTTTTTATATTATTTTCACACAAATTTAATATTTAAACTAACAATTATATATTCTTTATATTTGAATTAAATAATAAAATTCACTCTATTTTAAGTAGTTTATTTATATAATCTTTAATTGTCTTTATTTATACTATAGTTTTTAATGGTATGATACTAAGCATTGTTGTAGTCCTAGCAGTCTTAAAACATTAATAAGAAATATAAAAAATAATAATTTTTTTACTTCTCTAGATATTTTAGTTATTATTGGAATCCAAAAGCAAATATATATGAAAACCAATAAAACCATGAAACAAATAAAAAGAGTAACTCTAGTTGTTTAATTAGAACTTATTTGTCCTTATATATTTTGTTTAAATTTAGTCACTAAAGCCTTTAGTAAATTTCTTGCATAATCATCTTACATTTCATCTTTAAATGCATAAAAATAATAAATTTAAATATATGTTTTAATTAATATAATTTTATTTACTTATTTCTGTATATATTTTTAATTTTAATATGTTTGCAATCTTATTTTTTGTTATATCGTTTATAACTTAGGCTAAAACAATGTTTTCTTCTGCTGGAAACTCTGCATTTGGATCTTTCAAGAAATTATTATAAAGAGTTATAACGTATCTAATATTTTCAAAATGTCTAATAATAGCTAATCCTAGACCCTTTTAAATATATTAAAATTAATTGTAATTTTTTTTTAATTAATATTGCTAAAAAATATAAAAAAGTGATAACTTCTTTTATAATAGAATTAGCAAAAGCTTCACAATCTGCTTGCTTTTTTACCAATAATTCTTGAATAATAATACAAGCATTTAAATCATTAACAGATTCAAAATAGCTATTATATGTACTTGTATGATATACTATATTCTTAGCATGTTCCTAATATATTTTTTTTTTATTTTTTTATATAATATAAAATAAAATTTAACAGTATGCATATTAGTATTAATTTCATTTAAATTCATCATTATGTTATTAATAGTGAATTCAGGCTTTTAAGCAGTTATACTAAATTCTTAATCAAGAAATGTTTTTCTCAAAGCATTATTAGCAAACGTATAATAAGATTCAGATTAGCATGTAGAGTTCATCTCACTAACAATAGATGCTAGTGAATTTTATAAAGAAGTACTAACAAAATATGTAGCAATAAAATAACCTTCTAATAAAATAAGACTTAATAAAAATTTTATAATGAAATTTCTTTTATCAATACTTTCCCATTTGAATTTTCTTTTTTTTCTTTTTCTACTAATACCTTCTACACTATCCTCTTCTTCTTAAATAATTTCATCTTTTTTGATAAAATGATTTTAAATAATAATTATAAATAAAATAACCTAATTCACTAACATTATCATCTTCTCCTAATTACATTCCATTTTAAAATTACTCACACTTAGAATAAAATTACTTTATTTAAGCAACAGGAATTTCTAAGAATAATTTAAGAACAGTTTCTTAATTTTTACTCACAAAAGAAAAAATAGGAGTGATAAAACAGAAACTAAGTACACAAAAAATAATAGAAATAATTAAATAAGTAATATAAGTTTCACTTTTTGATTGTATGTAATCAACTAAATCTTCTACATAATAATTAGCCGATTATTTTAAAGCTAAATAATATTCATTTAAAGCGTTATATTCAATAAAATACATTTAATTATTATTGACATAACTATCTATTTAGCCACTTCTAAGGTTTAAACTTGCAGATATAAACTATAGAGTAGCTTAATTAATGTCGACTTTTAATTCCTTTACTTCTCCCTACTAACTTGATTTTATAATTACTGTTTGTTCAGAATATAAGCTTATTTAGTCTGCCTGCATTGAGTTTGAAGATTAAAAAAGTTCTTGCTAAATTTATTATAATTCTTATATTGAGTTATCTAAATCACTTTAATCAATAGATAAAGTATCACCAAAAACAGGATATAAACCATAATTTACTAATCTGTAATTATATAATTTAAAAAGAATTCTTTATACTAATGATTATCTGATATTACTCTTATGTTTTATTTTGTGTATTTTTAAAATTTATAATATAATTTTTTTACTTTAGCAACCAAATCATAACATGAATACATTAAATTAAATTAATTTTAGGTTGAAATATAATTAATAATTGCAATAATTCCTAAAATTAATAATATTACTACTCCTGACCATTTAAAAATTTCTAAACTACCATTAGAATTTGATTTATTTTCATTTAGAATTTAAACTAATTTCTACTTATTCTTAAACACATTTGTTTCTGCAGATTCGCTTTCATTATATTCCAGTTAGCTAACTTATTATTTACCTCCAGATTCATTTTTTTCTTATTTTATTTTTTTAATATATAAAATAATAATAAAAATAAACATTATTCAAACTATTATCCTTATTCTTCTTCTTCTTCCTCTCCATCTTACTCATCTCTTTTCATATCTTCAACATCAACTAATTAATTTCTTATTAATCTTACTGCACGGATACCTTTTCCATAATCAACTTATAATTTTTAAGCATTTTATTCTTCAATAAAATCTTTTTCTCTATTCGATTGATCTATTTGGTGTGTAGAGAAATTCATAGCGATATCAATATTTTTTGAATCTAAATAAGAAAAGTAAATAAAATATCTAAATAAAAAAAACCTATTTATGTATTATTTTGATATAAAAGAGAATTATCGACTTTGCACATCTAAATATTAGCAGTATTTTCTCCATTAAATTAATGGTTTTCATAATCGTATCTAAAAATAAGTTTATATTAAATGGAACTAATATTATTTTTTTTAGCTCTTGCTGAACTTAACTAATTAGTATTTTGTTAATTTTCTTCATTTGTTTCAAACATATTTGGAGTATCCTTTATTATTTTCTCAAAACGAATTTCGTATCCTAATATAACTTTGTTTCCTCTAAATGATATTTCCTTTACTTAAATATTAAAGTTTTATGCTTGGTTTAGAGTTGCAGTTAATTATATATTATGTCCTCCTTTTTATTTTAATAGAGGTAATAATTCATTAAATTCTGGAATTAAATCAATTATAGAAGGTTTTTTTTTATTTAGTATCCCTAAACTTAATTCAAAAAGGCTTATACAATCTATTTATTTTAATATTTGTGAATAAATAAATTATTTTTTAAACTTGGTGTTATATTTGTAATTTCTAAATCAGATTTATTTGTAGTCATATAAGCTACTAATTTAAAATATTTTTCTATTCTTACAGTTGCTATAAATTAGGTTCCGTGCAAATAGCTTGGAACATACTATTCATTTTTTTTTTAATTTAAAAAAATATTGTAATAATATCTAATTAATTTACTCTTATGTACATATAACTAGGAAAAATATAACCATTTTTTTATTTTCCAAACAAAAGCCTTTCCTTATTTAATACTTTAGATTCTAAATGATGTAAATAATCTTCTATAAAAGAATCATGTTATTCAGCCCATTATTAAGGCATTATATGATTGATTTTTCGATCTTAATTATTTTATAATAAAGTTAAAAAACCTTAAATATAAAAAAATAAATACTTATGAGTTCAGATTTTGAATACCCAAAATACATGGCAGCAGTTTAATTTAATGCTGATATCCTTGCAAATGATACCTTTTAAGAAATTTAAATATAAATAGAAAACCTAGATATAAAAATAATACATCTTCTGCAGAAATAGATATTAATCCAGTTGATTCATTTTAAAAATCATTAATATTATTCGTAGTTTTACTTCTATCAATATTTCCTCCTTATGATGTTTTTAATCTTTAAATAAAAAATTTAAATAATACATCTAAGGATTATAATACTTCTAAATGACTTCAAAAGCTTATTCTTTATCATTTAAAACATCAAGAAGATATCTAGCATATGTTCTTAATAAATTAGGTGAAATATCAGAATTTATTCTATTTTATTTTTTCCAACTATCTTTAACAAGTTAATTATAGTAATTAAGTTTCGTTCCAATTTCATAAACCCTACATAAATCAGGCGTATCTTCAGATAATTAAGACCAAAAATCCATATGAAGGGCAGTTGACTATTCAATATTATTAATAAGTTCTTTATTTCCGCTATCAGATGTTATTTCATTTACATTTTCATTATTATTTTTATTTGAAACTGTATTTTTTCTTGCTTCCATCATATTATCTTCGATTAATTTCTTATATCTAAAAATTTAAAATTATTCATCTAAATAAGGTCTTTCTTCTTATGCAAGTTCAAGTTCTTATAAAGCTTATTAGGCACTCTTCATTTTATCTAATAAAAAAAGTGCATGATTTACACGTAATTATGTACAACCTGGAAATTTTGTTAATGCTAAAACAAAGATACGTTCAATTAAATAAACTAAAACTACAAATTTATCTTTTATTTCATCATCAAATTATCCTGCCTTAGCATCTTTTAAATTTATTTAATACAAATGATTTCTAAATATATGTATATATTTTTTTTGATATAATAATATACTTTTAATAAATTTTTTTATTTTTTTTTAGTTCATGTTTTTTTATTAGCATGGACAATCTTCTCTATTACATATAGTTCTATGATAGTCTACAAATCCATCTAATATAGCAGCAATATTTCTATCCGAATCTTTTTTAATTAACAAAAATATTAATTAAATATAATATAAAAAATACTATAGTAATTAAGGCATCTGGTCAAATATAAAATCTAAGAAATAGCTTAATTTAAAGAATCAAATTTATTTGAATCGACCATCATAAGATCATATCTATATTCTCTTCTCAAAAAAACAATTGAAATGAGAAAAGGAATTCCTATAAACCAAATATAAGCCACACCTTTGAAATCAGTAAAAACCATAATTTAACCAAAAATAGTAATTAATGTAGTCCAAAAAATTACTGCAGCTTAAGAATTAGTTACTTTATTGTACATATAATTTAAAATATTTGAGGATTTATTAAAAGCTAAAAATATATTCATTGAATTTGCAGTTATTGAAATTAGTATTAAAATGAGTAAATCACTTGTATCTAAATAAGTAAACCCTAATACTAAAAATGTCTTAAAAATCATCATCTTTATATCATCTCTTCCTGATAATCTTTTAAAATATAAAAATATAGTTATTTATTTTTTATTTTACTTTATTATTATTCTGTTTGATATATATCTAGATTCAAAATTAGTGATAGTTGCTAAATATGTAACAAAAAACAGTAATAAGGCAGCAACGCCTGCGAAAAATGAATGTAACAGATTATTACCTTAATAACATTATACTTCCACAAATATTTTATGCATATATTATCCTTAATCATTTGGTTTACACCTCATTATACTTAAAAATAAATCGAAAAACGGTAGATATAAAATAGGTAAAATTATTTAGCAGAAAATCTAATTTTTATAAAATATATTTAAAAATTATCTTTAAGAAAATACTTTTATGATAGATATGGCTCCAGATAAACCGGTAATTCCATTTTTAATTTTACAAGAAACATATAATATTAAGAATAGCATTAAACTGAAAATACCAATAATAGCATAAATTGCAACTACTAATTAATCAAAAGAAGTACACTATGGGACTATTAAAAAATATCCAAAAAATTTTTCAAGACTATTTGCTAAATTAACTATAATCCAAAGATCTTTTATCTAAATTTTATATTAATTTTAATTTTAGTTATTTTATTTTATTACATCAGTTGTAAAATACCAAAAAAATATTTAAAATGTCTCTATAAATATAAATATTACATATATTATAAATGAAAATGAATCTCCTTAATTTATTAAATGATATAAAATTTCAAAAATGACAAATTTGAGTGAATCTTGCATTTTTTCAAGACTACTTTTATCGTCATCGTCATATTATATTTAATTCATTTTTTTATTTTTAAAATTTAAAATTTATAAATTAATTGTTTTAAAATAATATTGAATTAAAAGATTAATTATTTAAAATTAAATTTAAATAATAGTCATAAATATTTCTGTTTATTATATATTTTATTTATTTAAAATTTTTAAAAATTTTAAAGTTTAAAATATATTAAAATTTTTAAAAAGTTTATATAAACATTATTATTATAATAATAATTTAAATATATATATATAAAAATATTTATTTTTTAAAAAAATATTTTATTTTCTTTATATAGTAAATAAATCTAAAATGTATTCAGATAAAACAAAGAAAATATTTAAAACTAATAAATATTAATTTTTAACTTATATTTTTTTAATTATTTTATAAAGAATAATTTAATAATTAAAAAAATAAAATTCATAAAAAGAAATTAAAAATTAATAAAAAAATAAATATAGATACATTCATAAAATATTAATCAGATTTCATATATTAAAAATTAAATATTTTCTTTAAGTATTTGTATAAGATTTTTCTTCGGGTAATGTATAAATAAGTACGAATTTTTAAACAGATAAAATAGAAGCAATAAAAGTGATGCATCTTTATTCATTAAAAACAGACTATGTAATAAAGATGTTATAATCTGAAAAAAATATAATTAAAAATCTAAAACATGAAAACCTTGTATATCTATTTGATGTATTTTAAACCTGAAACAAAATATATATTTATTATCTCAATATTATAATTAAGATGATTTAAGGCAGATGTCAAAAAAAGACAAGAAATACCAGAAAAATAAAGTATTCAAATAATATAAAAATAATTTATAAAAATTAAAAATTCTAAATAAATACCAATATACATCTAAAACTGATCTTTGGTGTATTGCATTAATATTATATGAAATGCTTTATGGAAAAACTCCTTAACAAGCTAAAAATTTAATAAATTTAGTCTTCTAAATAGATAATTAGCTATTTAATTTTCAGGAAAACCTTATATATCTAATTAAATAAAGCTTTTTATATAAAAAACTTTAGGTTATTAAAATAAGATAGGCTTAGTATTCTAGAGATTTACAAATTTAATATTTTTTATTAACACTATAAATATAAATAAAAATACAGAATATAAATAATAAACATAGAAAACATATGTAAATAATTAATTAAGATTTAGAAATATGAAAATAATAAAAATACTGAATATTTTTATTAGAAATAAAGAGATATAAAAATAAATCCTACTCAAAATAAGAATAATAAATAGAGGAATTATGGATAAATATTTTTTGGAAATCCTAGAGAATTTAATAAATGTCTCCAAAAAATTTCTTAGTTTAGATTTAAAAACATCTGTATTTTAACACTTAAAAAATAATTAGCCTATTGAAAGTATTAAATTTTATTAACTTTTATTAGTAAAGTAATTATTAAGAGTCATCTACTTAATAATATATAATAAATAATAATCTAAATTATTACAAAAATATAGGAAAAATCAAAAATCAATCAGAAATTCGTATTAAGATATTTTGAATTTTAATGGCCTTTTTAAATTGAAAAGTTTATGTTTTTATTAAACAATCATTAAATTATAATTATTTCAATTCTCAAAATAACCTAATTTGATAAAGACTATATAATTCTAAATATTGAAAACTGTTAAGAATATAAAAAAAATATAATTATAAAAATATATATATTTAAGCATCTATTAAAGGATAAGAGTTCACAAAAAATAAATTTTTAATGAAGAAGCTTAAAAAGATAATAAATTTGGTATAATTTATAATTAAAGATATAAAGTAAAATAAAAAAATAAATGGCTTTATTAATAAATTTAAGATTTTTTAATTAAGTTTATTAAGGAAATTAACGATTATATCCTTTAAAATATCTAAGAGTAACACAGTATAAGTCCCTGAAAAATTATACCCTTTCTAAACATAAGTATCATTTTTTTTAATCTGTTGATAATTATTTATTCTTTATTTACCTTTAAAAAACATTATACTTTACAAAAAGGTTGATTTTTAAAAAAATATATTCAGACAAGATCTCACCTTCTTTACTATAATAATAATAAAAAAACGATTTTTATATTTTGTTAGAATATACATAAGTTAATAGATTATAACTAACTTTTGTAATTAATTATATAAAATTTTAAAATAATTTAATATTAATTAAATAAATTTTAAATATTAAAGGAAAATTTAATTTTTCCTAAACATAAATAAATAGGTTAGTTAAAAAGTAAAATTAAACATGCATAAAATTATAAAGTAAAAGCAATCTATTAAAAAGCAGAATGTCGTTTTCAAAAAGTAAATTCCTTTTTTTTTAGACGACTTCATATTACTAAAAGCAGACTTTTTTTTTAAACAAACACCATTTTTTCTAAAACACAATAAATACATTTTAAAAAAATACTTATTCTAGTAAAAATAGATTTAGTTTATTAAAGCAGAATTAATTTTAATTGAAAAAAAATTATAAACTAAACTTTATATTTTATGTTTACTTTGATATATAACGATTAATATATATGTAATTTTAAAGTTTATTTAATATAATTAAAATATGATGAAGTTTTTTATTTGTATTATTAATTAAAAATTATAATTTTGGGAAAAAAAATAATTTATATGTTTTATTTCTGTTTATCCTCTAAAATATATATGCATATATATATATATATCATAGTAATTTTTTAATTTCTTCAAAAATTACTTAATTAAATTTTTTAAAACAATAATAAATAAATATATTAATATTAAAATAAATAAAAAATAAAAAATAAAAAAATGAATAAATAAATATATATTTTTTATATATATATATAAATATATATATATAAATATATATATATATATATATATACATATATATATGTTAATAAATTATCTCATCCATACATATATTGTAATATGTTAATCTTTATAGTTCTATAAATAAATAATTTATTTTATTTTTTAATTTAAAAAAAAAAACACAAATTTTAATATTTTAAATAAAGTTAATTTTAAAAATATATCTATTATAATATTCGAATAATTATTATAATTTTTTTTTTATTGTAAGAAAATTTCTGAATTTGTAAAATAAAGTTTTTTTATTAAATATCATTTTCGCTTTTTTTATTTTTTTTTACTTTTTTATAAAAGTCATTTTAATTTTATAGATTATAATATTTTTATAACATTTAATACATGCTATTTTTTTTCATAGTTTAATCTTTGATTATAATTTTAATATAATTAATTAATTCATTAAATTAAAATTATTATTTATTAGTTTCAATTTATAATAATAAATTTTGTTAAACAAATTTTAATTAAATTATTAATATTTGTAATTTTTAAAATGATTTTATATATTATTAAAACTATATTTAAATAAATCATGAATTCAGTTTTTTTTTAATATTTTAACTAAATATATTTATTTTTTTATCAAATATAAAAGAAAGCTGATATTTATTAAATATATGCTTGAAAAAATTTATAACTAAAATAATTTTCTATGAGTTTATAATTATAAATATATTTTTTGTTATTTTTTGCTTAATTTTTATTTATTATAAACTAGCTTATAATTAAAATATATATTTAGAAAATTTAAATAATTAATTTTTATTTTTATTATATTATACAAAATATTTATAAATCAAATATATTTAAAATAAAAAATATAAAAAATTATTTAATAATTTTTTATAAAAAAGTTTCTTTTATTATTTTTGAATAGAAATAGAAGAAAACTAGATAATTAGATAGGTATTTAAAATTTAAATAATACGATTATTCTAATGAAAAATATTTTCTTTTGACAATGTTCTTTAATAAAAATTCAACTGATTAAACTATTTAATAGTAAAAAATTAAACGATTGAATTTAAGGAATAGAAGAAAAACAAAACAAAAATCGTATGATTTAATTTTTTTACAGATTTGTTTTTGGTCTTATGTTTGAAATTATTTTATTTTTATTTGTTAAAATTTAGTGTGACTATAATGTATAAGATTTTCATTTATTTAGTTGTACTATACTTGGAATAATATGAAATCTTTTATAACTCTTATTGTTATATTTTCAAAGACAATGTTGCTTTAATTAGTTCATAATTTAAATATATTAAATCATATTTAAATTTTATTTATTTTTAAAAAACTATATTTCATTTTATTACTAAAATATATAAGTATAGTTTGAAAATTAATAAGATTTTATAGAATATCTTTTTTTAATTTCTTTATAATGATTTGAGATATTTAAAGTTATAAATATATTTTATTTTAATATAAATTTCAATATTGTTATTAATTTTTAAATATAATTTTATATATTTTTATATATAAGATTTAATTATTATAAATATAAAAATAGTTTTATAATATTTTTTTAAGAAATTACGTAATATATATATATTAATTATTTTAATCTATATAATTAATAATAACACATTTTATTTTATAATTCATATTAGCATATATATTATATTATATTATATTAATTATTAAAAAGAAAATATTAATAAAAAATGAAAAATATATTGCTTTTAGGTTCCGGATTAATGTCTGAAACAGTAGTAGATTATCTTTTGTAGCGTCCTGAAGTAAAAAATTAATAAAAAAATACTTATCAAAAATAAAAAGAACTATATTATGATAGCTTCAAATATTGAAAAGGATGCTTAAGCTATAGCTATTCGTAAATAAAGATGTAATAGTTCATATGTTGATGTTAAAAACGATGTATTAATTTTATTAATATTTCAATAATTTGCATTTTATTTAAATAAATAGTAAAGCTTATAATCTTTAATTTAAAATGTAGATATTGTAATAAGTTACGTGCCAGCAGTCTTCCATCCATTAATTGCGAAGGTTTGTTTAAAATTAAAGAAAAACTTAGTGACAGCAAGTTACATATCTCCTGAAATGGCTGCTATGGATAAAGAAGTAAGAGATTCGAATTTAACGTTTTTAAATGAAATTGGTTTAGACCCTGGAATTGACCATTTAGCAACTATGAAAACAATAGATGAAGTTCATGAAAAAGGAGGAAAGTAAAAGCCAATAGTTTTTATAATTTTTTTTAAATTAATAAAAAAAGAATAATAGAATATGAATCCTGGTGTGGGGGTCTTCCTTCACCAGAACATTGTAATAATCCTTTAGGATACAAATTCAGTTGGTCTCCAATTGGTGCTTTATCAGCTTTAGCAAATGATGCTAAATATTTAGATAATGGAGAAGTAAATAATATTTTATATTTTATATTTTTAAAATTAACATTAAAAGATCAAAATTATTCAAGGTTAAGATCTCTTATATAATTCAGAACCAAAAGATATTTGTATAGCTTTAAGATTAGAAGGCTATCCTAATAGAGATAGTTTAAACTACTAGAATATTTACAATTTAAAAGATTGTAAAAAAGTACTTAGAGGAACACTAAGATATATTGGGTTTTCCACTATTATTAATAGTTTTAAAGAGTTAGGATTATTTTCTAAAGAAATTGCTACTCAAAATGAATCTTGGTTATCTTATTTTGAAAGAATAACCGAAGAAAAAAAGCCTTAAAATGATTAAACAATCTAAGAAGTAAAGTAGTTTATTTTAGATTAGAATAATGATGTAAAAACATAGCTATTATTATAAAAAATGATAAATATAGTCCTTTCAAACAAAAATTACTTGAATTTAAATATTTAAGAAAAATTAAATATAGCGAAATTAACAATAAATGCAATAAAATATTTTGAGTTTTTCAATTAAAATCATTAACTTTCTAATGAAAAAACTATTCTTGAAAATTTATGTTCACTTTTAGAAAAAAAGATTTCATTAGGACCTTCAGAAACTGATTTAGTAGTAATGTAGCATATTTTTAAAATTTAATATAAAGATTCTGATAAAATTATTACTAGAAAAAGTACTCTTATTATGCTTGGAGAAAAAAATGGTAAAACTGCTATGGCTTTAACTGTTGGAACACCTACAGGTGTTGCTGCTTAAGTATTTTTTTATTTTTTTAAGATAATTTTTATTAATTTTTTAAAAATAAAAGTTAATTTTAGATGGAGTTATTATAGAAAAGGGTGTTATTATTCCAAATAAAAAATCTATATATGAACCCATAAGTTTACTACTTGAAAAGGAAAACATTAGATGTGTTGAAACTGAAACTGATTAATGAATATTATAAATATATATTAAAATAGATAAAAATCTATATTTTTTATTAATAATAAATTGATAATTTTTTTTTTAATAATCAAAAAAAAATATATAAAAAAAAAAATTAAAAATCCTAATTTTTATGGAAGATCCTGAAAAAAAACCATTAAATAAAGGAGGAAAAGGTGATGATTCTGAAAAAAAAGATCCAAATAAAAAAGAAGAAGAAGAAAAAGGTTGTTGCGATAAATTTGCTGCATGCATAGAAGCAACATGCAAAGTAACTTTTATATATAAATTTGATAAATAAGTTAATTTTTAATTTTACTTAGTTTTTATACAAAATTACAGTTGCAACATGTAATGCAATTAAATCATGTTTAGCATTTTTTTGGTATCCCGTTAAAGAAAGGTGTTGTTTATGTATTGATAATTGTGATAAAAAATTAAATCCTTGGAAAGATCCAAGTTATACTCATGTCTGAGATATTTTATTTTATAATAAATTTTTGTTATTTATATAATTAAATATAAATACGAAAAATTAAATTTTAAAAAAGTTAAAATATGTATTTTTTGTATATAATATCAATATTTTGACTTTAAAATATAGTTTTTTACATAATAATTTTTTTTTAAAAAAATATATATTATATTGTTTTATAGATTAAATATAAAAATAAATAGTAATATATTACTTTGATTTTATAAGAAGAAATCCTATGAAAAATAAAAAAATAATATAACTATATTATTAAAAAATATTTGTCTTATATTTATGTCAATAAATATAGATTTATTTAAAAATAATCATAAAATAAATAATATATTTAAATTATTAAAGTTTATATATTTCATAATTATAGTTTTAATATAAATGTCTTTCATTATACTTTAAATTTTATTTAAAAAATATAAATTTTTGACAAATTAAAAATAAAACTAATTATTTTATTATTAAAGCAAATAGTATAAAAATTATCAATTTTTTTGTCCTTCTTTTAATAATTTACAATAGTTAAAATAAGGATTATCTTCTTATCTATCTTTAAGTTAAATATTCTTCTATTTTAATTTTAACTTTGGTTCTTCTTAAAAATATTGACTTTAAATTAACTATTACAAATATATATTTTTTTATTTTAATTTTTTTAAAAAATACTTCTAATGCAGTAGGTCTATTATCATATTTAAGAATCAATTTTAAAAATCGAATTTCAGACGCATTAGAAAAGCAAAATATATCTTCAAAATTTTATCTTTCTTTCGGTTTAAAAATAACTTTACCAAAATCAGGCATTTAAATAATACTTGGCCAGTTTTTTTCACAGGGATCTCCTAGTAAATCTGATATTTTACATATTTATTCGATTTCATTATTTCCATTAAACAAAGCATAACCTAACAAAAGCTATGCAAAAATGCAACCAAAACTCCAGATATCAGTTTAATAATCATATTATCTATATCCAAATAATTATTCTGGAGATTTATACCATCTAGTAAATCCTTCTATCGAATATTATCCTTCTTTTTTAATTATAGAAGATCCCAAATCACCTATTTTTATCTCGAAATTATCAGTTATTAATATATTAGAAGGTTTAATATCTCTATGTATTATATTTTTTTTATGAATTTAATCCAAACCTAATAAAATTTAATATGCTATTTTTTTAATCTTTTTATTTTTTATATAAAAGTAAAAGTTAGTAAAAAAAACACTTTTGAATGGCTTAATGGAAAATATGAATTTTCTAAATATTATTTTAAATCATATGGAACATACTCAAGTATAATCTAACATTTGTTTTTAAAAATGTTATATTGAATCAATTAAACAACCTTAAATAAAAAGAAAATCAGACAAGTTTTTATTAAAAAATAATAATACATTTTTACAGCCTTTTAATAATTCTAAATTATTAATTTCTCGTAAAATTTTATTTTTATCATTCCCAAAATACAATGTTTTTATTGCAAATATCTATAAATCTTTTAATCTTATTGCTTTAAATATATTTCCGAATGCTCCAGATGATATTTATTTTTCTATTTTAAATTCTTTATTTTCTTCATTTTCTAAATTCATTTTTTTTTATTAATTAGAAATAATATTTATTTTTTGAAATTATTTAAAAAATTATTTTAAGAGAGAAGGTATAATATATTTTTCATATAAACAAAAAATATAATGCTTTTTATTAATGAAATATTTTATCTATTTTTACAAATTAAAAAAAAAAATAGTTTTGCAATTTATATATTTATTTATAGTCTTTTGTGATATTTTTTTATATTCATTTTTAATTATGGAGATTATAATTTTAGTAATAACTACTATTATTATTACATATCTAATTTTTTCTATATCTTTTTGTATTAGATGAAGAAAATTCCAAATAGTTTTTATTACGAGAATATTCAGGAGTAAACTTCAAATAATATTCATTAAAGTTTTCTTAATCTTCAATAAACTTAGCTGGTTTAATTATATATTTGCTATTTTTTTTAATAGACACATCTAAATTTTAATTAAGATTAAAATTCTATTATTATTTATCTATTTATTATAAATTAAATATAATTTTTATTTAATATATAAAATTATAAATTACCATTTTTATTGATAATATTTACATAATTTTTTAAATTTTCATCATTAAATTTAATTTTTAAGTGTTCATTAGCTTCCTAGTCATTCTATTATATCTATTAATTAAATGTACTGTATTAATTACTTTAATCTATTTTTTGATTTAATTATTCCTGTTTTTATTACTCTGAATTATCTTGATTACTATTAATTTTTTTTTTTTTAATTGGACTATAATAATAAAAATTTTAATTAATTTTTTTTTATTATTTATGTTTCTTTATTTTATCACTAATTCTAATTTAGTTTTAATTAAGATTTAATCTACTTATAGGTTTAGGCATATATTTTTTTCCATTTTTAGTTTTTTGATATTCAATTTCTAGCATCTGACATAAAACTATACCTTGAGTATTTTCTTCACACCTAATCTCCTTTTCATATAACTCTTAAAATAAAAATAAATAATTTTTTTTTAAAAAAAAGATAAGAAGTACGAATATTTTTAGCAATATGCATTCTATATCTTTTTTAAACTAAATTATTATTTTAATCTACAAGGTTTCCTTCAGTTGTTGCTAAAAATTTGTATATTTATAATAATTAATTTTATTATATAAATTTAATTAATATATTTTTCTTTATATAAATTCAAAAAATAATTTTTTTTATATAAAATATTAATTCTTCTGATTTATTTTGTTTAAATAGTTATTTTTTTATTAATCTACCGCATATATAAACGACTTTAGGATCATTTTTTGGTAACTTAGTTGTAAAATTATGTCTTTTCCATTTCCATTATTTTTTAGCGTTCTTTTAAATTCTTGGAAATCCCAACTTATGTTGTCCATTTTTTTCAATGTCTGTATTTAGTAGAAAATATATTATTCCATCTTTATTTTGATTTTTATATGCTAATTTTATATTATTTATAATACCTTAAGGTTTTTCATAAATCCATTTAGGATGACTAGAATGTGTTTTAAATATATCAGCATCTAAAAAACTATGATTGTCTATTAGAAAATTATATTATTCTCCTAATTATAATAATCCTTAATTTAATATAATTATGGTTATTTTTACCATTTAGCCAATCTTTAGTCCAATCAGAATTTTCGAATAAAGGATTTTATTTTAAATCTAGTTTTTAAGACTATGATAGTGAAATTTAAAAGTTGTTCATTTAATTGACAAATATTCTTATTTTTTTATGTTTTTTAAATATATAATTAAAAATTGAAGATATTTTATTGGTAAATACAATTTAGTATACTAAATTATTAGTAAAAAGTTAAAATCAATTTTATTATAATTTAAAAAAATAAATATATTAGTTATAATTAACATTGAATTATAAAAATTTATTTACATTAAAATATATCATAATATAATAATAATTTATTCTAATTTCATATATATTTAAGGCTTTTATTTTAAGCAAGAATATCAGTACAAAGCCTTTCTGTTTAAGATTAGTTAACCTTAATTTTATCAATAAGTTCATTAAATTTGCTAATTTTATTTTAAAACTAATCATTAGATTCACTATTACCTTCATTATAAATATTGTTAGATGAAGAAGATAAAAAATCAAAATTACTAATGTTTATAAAATTTTATGGCTTAATATCATTTTAAACTTATTGTTAATCATCTTATTATTAATCTTTGAATATTTCACCATTTTAAAATGAAATAAAATGACTTTTATTTTTTTTTAAATTAATATTAATTATATTATTAAATAATCTTTCAGTATGTTAATTTTTAGAAATTAAATCATTTATTATTTCTACTATTTTTAGCAATTATTAGTTTATAAATTAATTATTATTAATATTTTTTATTTAAACAATTAGCAATGTTTAATTTCTAATTTCATTATTTTTTTTTTAATCATAAATATTTATTTGATTATCATATTCTTTTATTATTTCTTCCAAACTTTATTTATCCATACCTGTAATAATTTATTCTTTATTACTTTTTAAATCATTTTAAGCAGAGTTTAAATAATTTATAATTTATTAAATATTATATTCATTATCCTTAATTAATTTAAAGCTACTATTAAATATATTAGTGAATTCTTTTTTTACTTAATTAATCTATTCTTCAACTTGATTAAAGATTCTTTCTTTTAATTTATCTAAAAAAGCCATATTTTCATGATATTAAAATAAGTTGAACTCATTTCTTTCATTAACTCCTTGTTGAATTTTATCATACTCTATTTTAATTTTGTCTAGTCTAGATTCGAATTCAAGAAGGGTTTGCTTTTTTATTTTTTATAATTCTTCAATTGATATTTGCTAGTTTTTTTTTTTTCTATTTTATTTATTTATTTTTCTACTTCTAGTTTTTCATTTGTAGTCTTTTTTTCGTTAATTTATTAAAGTTTTTAGTTTTAATTTATTTAATTTATTTAATTAATTTCTTTTGAATTATCTAATATTATTTTATTATTTTAATTTGCTTTTTATACTTTTTCTAATGTTTCTCCCTTTTTATTTGTACTTGTTTCATTTTAATTCATTGGTTTATAATCTTTATTTAATTAATAAGGACTTTATAAATAATCGCTATTATTATTTTTTAATGAATCAATTTATGGTTTATAATCCTCATAGGGAAACCTTAAAATTTCGTAAGGATTATTTATATCATGATGATTAATTGGTTTAATGTTTACTAAACCATCAGTTAATTTTTTACTACTTTCTAATAAGGTTTTACTATTTTCCAATAAATTTTTGCTGTTTTCTAATAATTACTTGCTATTTTCTTATGTACTTTTGCTATTTTCTTGTAAATTTTTACTATTTTCATTCATATTTTTTATGTTATCATATAAATTTTTAACGTTTTTTGTTGTTTTTAATATTGAAGTTTAAAATTCAGATGTTTTCTTGATTTAACTTTTGCTCAAATCTAAACATTTAGTTTTGTTCTTATTTAAAAGAAAACCCAAATTCATTGTTGATTATTAAATTGATTATGTATTATTATTTGTTATTTTCATTTGTTATGCATTTGGTTATAATTTTAATAATAAGTTATCAATTTTTACTTTCTAAAAAACCTGTTTCTATAATTTTTCTGTTTTTTTACCAATTACTATTTGACTTTTATTTTATAATTATGATTAATATAAACGAGGAGAGTTCATAAAATTAAGAACATCATATTATTGATTTTATATTTATTTAATATTTTTATTAGATGACATTAACAAAAATAAAATAAAAACAAAGTTAATATAATATTTAAATAAAATATATATAATTTTTTTTAGTTTATATTTATAAATACTATATAAAAATATTTTTAAACAAATTAAAAACAACTATCTTTAATATTATTAATATCCTTATTATTTGAATAACAATTTTGTTTTTATTCTTAAAAATTAAAATATTAAATAAATAAAATTATAAAATAAAAAATAAAAAATGGATAAATTTTTAACATTAGATGACATTGAATGTACTTCTTAATAAGAAAATAATAATGTTTAAGACTCTTTTAATTAAAACAAATCAAACGAAAAAATATCTGAAATATATTTAAAAAAAACACTAAATCAGAAGGAAGAAATGCAAATCCCAATACATTAACAATATAGTTTTCAGGCATATGGATTTTCTTAAATATATGATCAAAAAGAGCAAGAGTACTCATAAATATCTTTTAAAAATTGTTTTGAAGAATAAAAGTAATCAATTTGTTCTTCAATAAATTGTAACGATTCAGCAGTTAATATTGAAACATTTACAAATAAGCATTAATCAAATTAATAAATACAATAATTAGAATAATTAAAAGAAAAAAATAAACTGTACCAGGCATAAATTCTAGATTTAGAAAAGACTAATTAGTCTTTAGCTTAAAAATTTTAACATTTTAAGTAAAAATAAAGAATATATAAAAATTTGATAAAGATATAAACAGTAAGCTAGAAGATATATCTTAAGAAAATATAGAATTATAATCAAAAGTAAAGGAAAATAATAGATTAATATTAGAGAATTAATAATTTAGAGAATAAATTTAAAAATAAGAATAAAATTCTTAAAATTAAAATCAAAACCTTAATAATTACTAAGATTTAGTCAATAAAAATAGACAAAAATATAAAATATAAATATTTTGAATAATTGCATTGATGAATTTATATAAAGCACTACTGATTTTAATAATATTTCTAAAGAAGTTCTTTAAGTATATACTCCTTTATAATTGTAAATAAAATTAGAGAATAGAATTAAATAAATTGAAAAAAATAGATAAATTTACTTAGAAGCTATTCATAATTAATTAGAAAATTTCGTACTATCATTAAATGAATGAATGTAAATTTATTTAAAATTAAATAAGATGTTTTATTAATTTATAAATTTAAATATTTACTACATAAAATTATTTAATTAAAATTATCATTTAATATTTATTTTCATAATTTATAACAATTAAAAAAATGAAAATGGTATTTTCAAATAATTTAAATTATTATATTTAACTAAAATAATTTTGCAAATAAAATATAAATAAATGACAATATATTAAGCTAATTTTATAAATAAATTATTAATTTAAAAAATATTTACTATATGTATTAAACAAAATCTTTAAATTATTTATATTATATGTTGATAATTAGCAAAATTTCTAAAAATTCAAAAATAATTTTTTTATTATTATTTAAGATTTCTTTTTTAATACTTACAAAAATTATAAATATTTATTTTTAATAATTTAATTATATTTAAATCATTTATTATTAAGGATTTCTTTTTTTCTTAAATCTGTCTATATAATAATTTATAATGAATAAATAAAATTATTTTTTATTTTATTTATTAAAAATAATATACGAGCTTTATCATAAGCTATTCATAAGATCTTTGAAATAGCAATGTTTCTTCAACGATATCATTGGCTGTAATATCAAAAACACCTTTGTCTTCAACTTTTTTAAATATACTCTACATATTATAAAAAAAAAAATTGTAATATAATAAAATAATTTAATACTAACCTTAACAGCTAATTCTAAATTTTCGTCGGGATTAACTTTGCTTGATTAATTTTAAAATTAATTTTTATTTTATTTTTATTGATGCAAATCTTACATTACTTTTGATTAAAATTGATTTTTATAAAAAATAAAAATTAATATATTTTTAGATTTAATATTAACAAAATAACATTAAATTTTGCTTTATAAATACAATTTTTTTTAACTTCAATAAATAGTTTCTAAAAAAATAATTAATAGTTATATTTTAAATGTGATTTATATCCTATTTTAAAATGATTTTTTTTTAAAAAAATTTGATGAAAAAATATAAAAATAAATAAATTAATACTGTGAAAATGAGAATTTTTTAAAATTTTATATTATTTGTAATTTAACTATGATCAATTATATGCTTGGCCAAAAAGAAAGTATTATTAAAATATATTAATTTAAACTATTATAAAAATTATATAAAGATTTAGGATTTCTTCTATTTTTGAATAAATATAATTTCATGACAATTATATATTGAAATAATTCTAGGCTGAAGTATATTATATAATTTATTTATTTAATAAATTAATATTTTATTTTAATAAAAATATATTATTTATAGACATTTTAAATAAATATAATTAAATTTATATTTAAATATA